>NC_091625.1:89918439-90221469 GCF_027580195.1 Bos mutus | reverse complement strand
TGATGGACATGAGTTTGAGCAAGCTCTGGGAGGTGGTGAAGGACAGAGAAACCTAGCGTGCTGCAGTCCATGGGGTCACAAAGAGTTGGACATGACTGAGAGATTGAACAACAACAAAAGCTATACACTTCTAAGTACTGCAGGTGGAAATAGAACATTCCACCTTAATATTCTTAATATTCAATTTCTTCTCCTGGACCAGACCACACTTTTGAGATACTTCTGCAGTTCAGGTGGGACCACCTCGGCTCTGGTCAAGAGAAGGTAAGTGAACGTGACATATTTATGTGTCCATGTGAAATCTTGCCTCTCCCATGTTCCCCCCCTCCACCCATTACTGTGACCTTGGAGGCTGTGCTGAGGCTAGTGGCATCCTGGGTGATAAGAATCTGGACTGAGGAGTCACTGTTTGTGTATTCCTGTACAAGATAATGGTGTGACCTGATTGGTGTTGAGTGAGAAATTTTTAATGTTAAGGCATTGGGATTATAGAGTTTTGTGTAACTGTATATTTGTCTGGCTTATACTGCAATTCCATTTAATGCAACTCTGAACGTATACCATATTCCTAATCTGGGAATGCTTCTAGGGTTGTCTGTTAATAACACCTCTATTTGTCACACAGAAATAAGTGAGCCACTCTTCTGGCCTTCAAGGGTCAACAAACACAGATGGCCCATAATCTTCTGTTCATGCCAACATTTTAAAACACTCTTGCATTTTGTTTTGGCTGAGTTGAGTTCAGACTGCATTCTGGTCTTTGTCTCTTCTGGCAGTAGCCTTAAATGAGTCTTATTTCTTACTTGTTTAACTTTTCCCAGTGCAATTTTGACTATGACAAGAATAACTACTGACAATATGCTTTAAACTGGTAAATATGCTACTCATTGCAAGGTGTCTAAGGTTCTGTGAACCAGTTCTAATGGGAAGATAATTTATATTAACATTCTAGCTTTGTACACCTATTACCCATCACGGAAAACACACAATCCTTGGCTTTCAGCATTTTCTACACACTGATATGAAAACATGATTGAGTTCAAGATGGTTGGACAGAGTGGACTAGCTGAACTACTCTCTGAGCCCTTTGTATTGTCACCAGTGACCTATAGCCTAGATAATTAACCTGGACTCATTTTCTAAAGATTATGGATGGATGCTATCAAGATAGTAGCAGGATAGACTATCAGAATATAGACTATGGGGATGAAATGGGGTGAAATGAAACAAAATTTGGAAGCTAAAAGCAAGTTCAAGCATATTGTATGAAAACTAATGTCAGAGGATAAAAAGAAAATGGAAATGGAATTTGGAAAGCTTTGTTGACCTTATAGAGATGGGCTGCAGGGACTTGTCTTAATGTCCCCATGGCTTGGGCCTGGGTAGAGTAACAGCAATCCTGATAGCCATATTGTCTCATGCAAACTTCAGTCACCTTTTCCATGTTCCCGTCTGTGACTTGCCACCCAGTAACAGTCTCACTCATAAGTAGTGGTAATAAATATCCCCAATATTTTAAGAAAATATGCTTAGATATATAATTTCACTCTACTCTTTGACTTGGACTAGAAAAGAAGTTTTATTTTGTTAAACATGAGCCAAACTATGATTTCACAAACTTCAGCCATAAATGAGGCAAATGTTATATGCTGTGTGCTCAGCCAAAGTTTTAGATATGAGAACTTTAGATGTGAGAATTTGTCTTTTGGTACATCCTTCATCATATTTGGGACAATACATTTAAATTAAATTACATCATTCATGACACATATAAATCCTATGAATTATTAATCACAAGTATTTATTAATTGGAGTGGTCATATAACCTATCATTCAAATACTTAAGGGTGAAAGGAAGCACAGATAATTTTTCTGGAGTCCTGGGTGTACTCAGAATGTCCTGAATAAAGACAGATGTCAGATATCCTATTGTTAATCCATTACATTTGGGTTTTGGTCCTTAATAAGACAATGCTGCTGCTGCTGCTAAGTCGCTTCAGTCTTGTCCGACTCTGTGTGACCCCATAGATGGCAGCCCACCAGGCTCCCCCTTCCCTGGGATTCTCCAGGCAACACAGTTCAAACCCATTATAAACAAGAAGAGTAATGGATGACTTCCATGTTTTATTTCAATTAAAATGTTATCATGTTAAAAAATGTCCTCTCTGACAAGATACTATGAAATTCCTAGAGGAAAGCATAGGTAGAACGCTCTCTAACATGAATCACAGAGATGTTTTTCAGTCAATCTCCCAGAATAATGGAAATAAAAACAAAAATAAACAAATGGGACTTATTTAAAAACTTTTGCACAGCAAAGGAAACAATGAACAAACCAAAAAGATAGCACACAGATTGGGAGAAAATATTTGCAAATGATGTGACCAATGAAGGATTAGTCTCCAAAATTTACAAACAGCTAATGATGCTTAACAGCATCAAAACAGACCACCCACTCAAAAAATGGGCAGAAGACCTAAATAAACACGTCTCCAAAGAAAACATACAGATTGCCAATAGGCACATGAAAAGATGTCCAACATCACTAATTACTAGGGAAATGCAAATCAAAACTACAATGAGCCAGAATGGCTATCATCAAAAAATCCACAAACAATAAATGCTGGAGAGGGTGTGGAGAGTGTAAATTGGTTCAGCCACTCTGGAGAACAGTATGGAGGTTCCTTAAAAAACTAAAAGAGTTTACGATACGACCCTGCAATCCCACTCCTGGGCATATAACCAGAGAAAAACATGATCCGTAAAGAAGCATGCACCCCTGAACAGCCTATCATGCTATCTCAAATTATTAAAATATGATTAAAATCTTCTTTCCCAACAACTTAATCCAACTTATAGCAATCAATTTATCCAGTGGCCATCATATTTGTCATGAATAATTTAGGATTCAGAAACATGAAAGGACTGCTAAGTAGTAAGGTACAATATTTTGTGAAAATGATAATATTTTACTGCCACTGCATAGGACAAATGGCAGACATGAAACTGATGAAATGAGTAAGTTTTTAGAGGATAGATATGTTTGAAAAGGGGCTTTCCAGGTGGCTCTAATGTAAAGAACCTGCCTGCCAATGCAGAAGCCAAAAGAGATGCTGGTTCAATCCCTAGGTCAGGAAGATCCCCTGGAGGAGGGTATGGCAACCCACTCCAGTATTCTTGCCTGGAAAATCCCATGGACAGGGGAGCCTCTTGGGCTATGATCCATAGGATCACAAAGAGTCAGACACGATTGAAGTGACTTAACACACATGCATGCTTATGTGAACAGAATTGATTCGATTCAGAGCATATGTGCAGGAACAGTGCTACAGAGTAGCGTAGATGAATAGACCAGCTTCATGTCACTCGACGTCTAAAAGGAAGAAGCAACAATGGCAGTGCTTATTTCATAGTTTTCAATTTTTAGCTCTGTCTGTGGGGTATGTTATTAATCTTTAAGAAGGACATTCTTTATAATTTATGTCTCTCTTTTTACCTAAACACATTTTGCTTTGGAGAGGAGAAAGCTACATTCATTTGTCCTTTAAATTTTAACAATGGAGCTTTGTTTTTCGAGGTTCCATTGAGTTTTTCTGCATATGTCAGTTCTGCAGATAGTCATAGAGATATAGTAAGTGCTAAATAACTGAAATGAAATGCTAATCTGTTCATGCTTAAGTGGGATAATATTCAAGGAGTCCTTGACTAGTTGTCTTTTAAGAACACGTTTGATGATAGAAGAGATGATGAAAATGTACATTTTTGCCCATGTTTATTATATTCATTAATTTAAACGTGGGTTTCTTCCCCAGAGACTCTCTGACCTTTGGTTCCTTAATACTACAAAATGCCACAACAATGTAAAGAATATTTATTTTTCTAGGTCAAAGCTATAATACATATTTTGAGATATGTTAAAAAAATGTAGGGAAAAATACTTCAAAAATGATGTTAATTACAAATAGAATGATATCTATTTGATATCAAATTAGGATCTGTTCAAGACTAGTGGGGAGATACTGATTAACAAAGGAAGTAAAAGACATATAATTTGTAATGTGAATTTCTCATGGTATATTAATACTAATAAAGTAATCTATAAAAGAATAGTATCCAAATGTTCATAAAAAATAAAAGGAACAAAGAAAAGTTAATAGTCGATAGGATTCAGAAGAGGAGGAAAGAGTAATATAAAAACTAGGACATGTAGAGGGCAATGGAGAGATTGTAAATACATTCCTATATATGATAATAAAATAAATGCAACTAAATCAAATTGGCTTATTAAACAGTAGTGATAGTCTAATTATGTAAATCAAGCTAGGTAATCTTGAAAATACAGACACTGAGTATTTGAAAATAAAATGACACAAGATACACCAGGCACATTATCCTCAACAGAAAGCTTGGAGAGCCACATTAGTAACACATCAGTCTTTGAAAGAAATGAAAATTTTGGCAGAGAGATGTTTGGTAAATAATAGGAAAAGAACAATTCACCAAAAAGATATAATCATAAACATATACATACCTCATATCATTGCCTTAATTACTTAAAAATTGTCAGTTTTATGAGTTATTGATGAATTATATTTTATCACAAAACTTTCTGCTATTTTCATTTCAGTTCAGTTCATTTGCTCAGTTGTGTCCGACTCTTTGCGACCACATGAATCGCAGCACGCCAGGCCTCCCTGTCCATCACCAACTCCCGGAGTTCACCCAGACTCACGTCCATCGAATCAGTGATGCTATCCAGCCATCTCATCCTCTGTCGTCCCCTTCTCCTCCTGCCCCCAATCCCTCCCAGCATCAGAGTCTTTTCCAATGAGTCAACTCTTCACATGAGGTGGCCAAAGTACTGGAGTTTCAGCTTTAGCATCATTCCTTCCAAAGAAATCCCAGGGCTGATCTCCTTCAGAATGGACTAGTTGGATCTCCTTGCAGTCCAAGGGACTCTCAAGAGTCTTCTCCAACACCACAGTTCAAAAGCATCAATTCTTCGGCGATCAGCTTTCTTCACAGTCCAACTCTCACATCCATACATGACCACAGGAAAAACCATGGCCTTGACTAGATGGACCTTTGTTGGCAAAGTGATGTCTTTGCTTTTCAATACCTGCTATATTAATCAAATTCAATCAAGATACAGAAACTTTGCAAAACAAAGTTAACAAACTTTATCTCATGACTATATTCAATTTTACATACATGTGTAATTAGAGTAAACATACTTCTCAAACATGCATGGAGTTTTGGCAAAATGTAAATGTGTACTGAATGAAAAGACAAGTTTTAGTAATGATTTGGGTATTGTAACCACTCAGAACTTATACTGTGACCTAAAATGGTGGGGGCAGAAATAGCAAGCACCCTAGAGAAGCAGAAGAGATTAAGAAGAGGTGGCAAGAATACACAAATGAACTCTACTGAAAAGGTCTTAATGACCCGGATAACCACAATGGATGTGATCACTCACCTAGAGCCAGAAACCTGGAGTACAAAGTAAAGTGGGCCTTTGGAAGCATCACTATGAACAAAGCTAGTGGAAGTGATGGAATTCCAGCTGTTATTTCAAATTCTAAAAGATGATGGTAACAAGGTAATGTTCAAAATCCTTCAAGGTAGGCTTCAACAGGATATGAACTGAGAACTTCCAGATGTACAAGCTGAATTTAGAAAAGTGCAGAAGAACAAATTGCCAACATCTGTTGGATGATAGAAAAAGCAAAGGAATTCCAGAAAAACATCTGCTTCATCGACTACACTAAGGCTTTTGACTGTGTGGATCACAGCAAACTATGGAAAATTCTTCAAGAGATGGGAATACCAGACCACCTGACCTGCCTCTTGAGAAATCTGTATGCAGGTCAAGAAGCAACAGAACTGGACGTGGAACAATGGGCTGGTTCAAAATTGGGAAAGGAGTATGTCAAGGCTGTATATTGTCACTCTGCTTATTTAACTTTTATTCTGGGCTGAATGAAGCACAAGCTGTAATCAAGATTGCCGGGAGGAATATCAACAGGCCCAGATATGCAGATGATAGCACCCTAATGGCGGAAAGCAAAGAGGAACTGAAGAGCCTTTAGATGAAGGTGAAAGAGGAGAGTGAAAAAGCTGGCTTAAAACTCAGCATTCAAAAAAATAA
The DNA here is from genome assembly GCF_027580195.1 of Bos mutus. Taxonomy (NCBI): domain Eukaryota; kingdom Metazoa; phylum Chordata; class Mammalia; order Artiodactyla; family Bovidae; genus Bos; species Bos mutus. Next base: position 90,215,318 of record NC_091625.1, on the reverse strand, counting down.
GATCATGGCATTCAGTCCAATAACTTCATGGGAAATAGATGGGGAAAAGTGGAAACTGACACATTTTATTTTGGGGGGCTCCAAAATCACTGTGGACAGTGACTGCAGCAACAAAGTTAACAGATGCTTGTTCCTTGGAAGAAAACCTATGGCAAACCTAGGCAGTATTGAAAAGCAAAGACATCAATTTGCCAACAAAGTCCATCTAGTCAAAGCTATGGTTTTTCCAGTAGTCATGTACGGATGTGAGAGTTGGCCCATAAAGAAGACTGAGCCCTGAAGAATCGACACTTTCTAATTGTGCTGGAGAAGACTTGAGAGTCCCTTGGACAGCAGGGAGATCAAACCAGTCAATCCTAAAGGAAATCAACCCTCAATATTCATGGAAAAGACATGTTGAAGCTGAAGCTCCAATACTTTGGCCATCTGATGTGAAAGGCCAACTCATTGGAAAACTCATTCCCTAACGCTGGGAAAGACTGAGAGCAGGAGGAGAAGGGGGCAACAGAGAATGAGATGGTTTGATAACATAATTGACTCAATAGACATGAGTTTGAGCAAACTCTGGGAGACAGTGGAGGACAGGCCTGGTGTGCTGTAGTCCGTGAGGTTGCAGAGTCAGACACCAGTGAGCAGCTGAACAATGACACAAAAGTGAGAATTGAAAGAGAAATCCTCTCCAAGTAAGTATGAAAATGATGCTGTTATAATTAACAGTAAAAAAAAATAAGATGATGATTAAAAGGATACTTAATAGAAAAGGTCTTAAATGAGTATCAATGAAGTTATTAGTTTTTTCCTGCATGATTTTCATTCAGCCTGCTTCTAAGTAGCCACATTAATTGAACAACATTGATTTTAAGAGTTAGCCAATCTAAGGCATAAACAATACTTTTAACATAGCATGTCACCTTGTCCTGGTAGTGAAAACTCATGCACAGCTTAGGGAAGCTGCTACAAAAATCAAAGAAATCTCATACACTCCTAATTATGATATTCATGATTCTTTGCAAAAAACTGATACAGATATTAAATAAAATAGAGCAAAGTACAGTAATGTTAAGCAATGTTGACTCAGTTTTTGAAAACTTGCATGGATGTCATGCACGTCATCCAAGTTTAAGTTTTAAACTTTACCTTGTTTAAAACTGTACAAAACCAGGAAATTAAAAAAGAAAAATCTGAAATAAATATCTTAAAGTTCTTACATTATTTCTTTTCTGTGATTAGCATTTTTAAAATTTTCTTATCTTTATTAAGTAAAAATCAGGCCTTAAGCTTAAAGTACCAGAAAACTAACCGATGCCTGAATGTACACTCCAGGGCATTACTTAACCAGGGATGGAATTTTTGTCAAAGCACAGTAGCTCTGCATGGGAAGATGAGAAAAGGTGGGTGCTCTGTCTGTCAGTATACTGACTAAGACATAAAATCATTGTTAGATACTAAGGTCTTGGATAATTTTCATCAGGAGTAGGCTGAATTCTATGCTGCTGATGCTTTTCAGGTCATGAATATGCTAGGATACTCTAGACCTGTTTATGAGAGAGACAGAGATATGGATTTAATAGTATTCATATTATAACATCCAAATTATCACAATTTCCTCCTACCTTACTGGTATAGACTGAATGAATTAAATACATTCCTAAAAAGGAAAGAAAAAAAAAAGCGCTATTCACTTATTTGTATGCAGTATTCAAAAAGAAAGAAATGATGTAAATTTTTGTTCCCCCAGTGTCCTACACATTTTTCCAAAGCAAGACAATCACCCCATGTAGGTACCCCTCCTCAGGATGACTAAAGAAGAATGGGCTTCACTGGTGGCTCAGACAGTAAAGAATCTGCCTGCAATGCAGGAGACGCATGTTCCATCCCTGGGTTGGGAAGATCCGCTAGAGAAGGGAATGGCTACCCACTCCAGTATTCTTGCCTGGAGAATTGCAGTTCATGGTGTCCTAAAGAATGAGACACAGCACAGCAATAGCATGTAAAATTAACTCAATCTCTTAATGCAATGATTTTCAAACTTGAGGGATTACCAAGATAAAAGATGCTATTTTTTGCCACAATGTAATAAATCTTGAATGAGGCATGCATTTTTATGACCCAGTTTTCACTCTCAATTAACATGAAAACTGGAATAATAGATAATATATAATTGGGAGCTTTCATTTTTAAAAATGTATTACTACAGGTGTTATGTGAGCTTTCCAAAAGCAGATCCTGAGGCAAGCATTCCTTTGCAAGCAAGTATTTATAGATTTACTTAGAGGAGAAATCAATAAAGGAGGAGCAGGACGAGGAAGGAGAAGGCAATGGCACCCCACTCCAGTACTCTTGCCTGGAAAATCCCATGGATGGAGGAGCCTGGAAGGCTGCAGTCCATGCGGTTGCTAAGAGTCGGGCACGACAGAGCGACTTCACTTTCACTTTTCACTTTCAGGCATTGGAGAAAGAAATGGCAACCCACTCCAGTGTTCTTGCCTGGAGAATCCCAGGGACGGCAGAGCCTGGTGGGCTGCTGTCTATGGGGTCGCACAGAGTCAGACACAACGGAAGCGACTTAGCAGCAGCAGAAGGACAAGGAAGGAAAATTAGCTGGACAAGGGCACAATTATAGGAGAATCCTAGCATCATCTTAATGCAAAAGAGAGCCAGAGAGCACAAATCAGAACTCAAAGAAAGAGTTAGACTTTCTTATTTTCACATCAAGGGAAGCCTGGACTCCTAGAAAATTCTAATTCTATACAAAGGGTAAACGCCTATCCAGGGCTTGAGGGCAGTCTTCTGAAGTCTGCAAGTGTGAAGCATTTAAACAATAAACACAGAAGCTGATTAGTGCACAGAACAATACAAGTGTTTGGAGGCCATGTGGACAGTGCATGGGCAGTAAGAAGAAAATGTATCATTGATATTAGACTTTTATCCTTTTCTAATATAGGAATTTAACAATACACATTTTAAGCATTAATTTGGCTGCATAGCATATACACAAATTTAAATACGCTGTTTTCATTTTCATTGAGTTAAAAATATTTTCTAATTATCCTTGTTGTTCCTTATCTGACAGAGAGCAGAAAGGTGCTTGATTTTCAGATAATTGTGAATTTTCCTAATATCTTTGGGTTGTTGATTTCTAATGTACTTTCTTTGTTGTTAGACAACATCTTCTCAAGGATTTCAAAACGTTTACATTTACTGAGAATTACTTATATAGTTTACAATGTGATAAATTTAGATGAATGTTTTATGTGTACTTGAAAAGAAAGAGTCTATTTCTCTTAATGGAGTGTGCATGAATGACTGTTAGGTTAATTTAGTTGATAATTCTATGATATTATTGATTTTCTTTTAACTTATTCTACCCATTACTGAGAGATGAGTGCTGATATCCCAGTTATAATTGTTGATATATCTATTTCTTCTATTTATCCATTAGATTTTGCTTCATGTATTTTAACATTGTGTGTGTGTGTGTGTATTAGTTGCTCAGTCATGTCTGACTCTTTGCAATCCTATGGACTATAGCCTGCCAGGCTCCTCTGTCCATGGAATTCCCCAGGCAAGAATACTGGACTAAGTAGCCATTCCTTTCTCCAGGGGATCTTCCCAACCTAGGGATCGATCATGGGTCTCTGCATTGCAGGCAGGTCCTTTACCTTCTGAGCCATATCTCCACTTTATTTGACATGAGGAGTTCCCTGAGGCTCAGCTGGTAAAGAACCCGCTTGTCAATGCAGGAGACGCAGGAGACATAAGTTCATTCCTGGTTGGGGTAGATCCCCTGGAGAAGGGAATTGCTATCCACTTCAGTATTCTTGCCTGGAAAATTCCATGACAGAGGAGCCTGGTGGGCTATCCATGGGGACCTAAAAAGTTGAACATGACTGACCATTCACAAACATACACCATTTAAAATTTTTTTTTTTTTTTTCTAAGAGCAATCCCAATGGGTATTAATAATATAAGCTCTGAGCGTCCTTGGTGAGGGCACTAAGGGCATTATTCCATTCCTGGAAAATAGAATTAGATCAGATCAGATCAGTCGCTCAGTCGTGTCCAACTTTTTGCGACCCCATGAATCACAGCACGCCAGGCCTCCCTGTCCATCACCAACTCCCAGAGTTCACTCAAACTCACGTCCATCGAGTCAGTGATGCCATCCAGCCATCTCATCCTCTGTCGTCCCCTTCTCCTCCTGCTACCAATCCTTCCCAGCATCAGAGTCTTTTCCAATGAGTCAACTCTTCACATGAGGTGGCCAAAGTACTGGAGTTTCAGCTTTAGCATCATTCCTTCCAAAGAAATCCCAGGGCTGATCTCCTTCAGAATGGACTGGTTGGATCTCTTTGCAGTCCAAGGGACTCTCAAGAGTCTTCTCCAACATCACAGTTCAAAAGCATCAATTCTTTGGCACTCAGCCTTCTTCACAGTCCAACTCTCACATCCATACATGACCACAGGAAAAACCATAGCCTTAACTAGACGAACCTTTGTTGGCAAAGTAATGTCTCTGCTTTTGAATATGCTATCTAGGTTGGTCATAACTTTCCTTCCAAGGAGTAAGCATCTTTTAATTTCATGGCTGCAGTCACCATCTGTAGTGATTTTGGAGCCCAGAAAAATAAAGTCTGACACTGTTTCCACTGTTTCCCCATCTATTTCCCATGAAGTGGTGGGACCGGATGCCATGATCTTCGTTTTCTGAATGTTGAGCTTTAAGCCAACTTTTTCACTCTCCACTTTCACTTTCATCAAAAGGCTGTTGAGTTCCTCTTCACTTTCTGCCATAAGGGTGGTGTCATCTGCATATCTGAGGTGATTGATATTTCTCCCAGCAATCTTGATTCCAGCTTGTGTTTCTTCCAGTCCAGCGTTTCTCATGATGTACTCTGCATATAAGTTAAATAAACAGGGTGACAATATACAGCCTTGATGAACTCCTTTTCCTATTTGGAACCAGTCTGTTGTTCCATGTCCAGTTCTAACTGTTGCTTCCTGACCTGCATACAAATTTCTCAAGAGGCAGATCAGGTGGTCTGGTATTCCCATCTCTTTCAGAATTTTCCAGTTTATTGTGATCCACACAGTCAAAGGCTTTGGCATAGTCAATAAAGCAGAAATAGATGTTTTTCTGGAACTCTCTTGCTTTTTCCATGATCCAGCAGATGTTGGTAATTTGATCTCTGGTTCCTCTGCCTTTTCTAAAACCAGCTTGAACATCAGGAACTTCATGGTTCTCGTATTGCTGAAGCCTGGCTTGGAGAGTTTTGAGCATTACTTTACTAGTGTGTGAGATGAGTGCAATTGTGCAGTAGTTTGAGCATTCTTTGGCCTTGCCTTTCTTTGGGATTGGAATGAAAACTGACCTTTTCCAGTCCTGTGACCACTGCTGAGTTTTCCAAATTTGCTGGCATATTGAGTGTAGCACTTTCACAGCATCATCTTTCAGGATTTGGAATAGCTCAACTGGAATTCCATCACCTCCACTAGCTTTGTTCATAGTGATGCTTTCTAAGGCCCACTTGACTTCACATTCCAGGATGTCTGGCTCTAGGTCAGTGATCACACCATCGTGATTATCTGGGTCATGAAGATCTTTTTTGTACAGTTCTTCTGTGTATTCTTGATAATGGAAACATGTCCCCAAATAACAAAATTGAACTTTTACACCTTTCTATTCCAACATCCTAGTTCAACATCTTCATATCTGCTCCTACTTTCTGTCTGTAGTCATTAATCAGATCATTCAGTAAGGAGTCCCTTTTGTTCATTATCAAGGACATTATTTGTCTAATTGTAACATGAAGTGCCTTAATGCTATTTAATTTCCTAGTGACATTAATGGTTAACAGGGAAATGATTTTTTTGTAGGTCGAGCATTGAAAAAGTCAATCACTGACTTTCATCCTTCTTCTTGCATCCTTCCTTCCTTCTTGCATAGTCTTCCTTCCTTCTTGCATAGTCTTCCTTCCTTTTTGCATAGTCTTCCTTCCTTCTTGCATAGTCTTCAGAATGGAGGAATACTAGCCTCTGCCAAGGGAATGGGAGCACCTCTTCAGGCACACAGGGTAAAAAAGAATTTGGAGGCTCCATGTTCTTGAATTTATCCACCCAGGCCTACTTATCTTAAATCACCACGCCTCACTCCTCTCTTATCAAGGACAAAATTTTTCTGTGGGAGATTTGTTGAGGCTAAAAATCTATTCTTCTCTCAAATTTTGCTACTCTTGCAATTAGGATCCAAGCCCATTGGCCCTCCAGTACAGGAGGTGGGGCAGTCTTTTTAATCCTGCCATAAAAGCATTCTTATTTTCACCACTTCTCAATTTGGAAATTGATTGCAATGACTTTATCATTTTCTTTTACAATGCATGAATTGTACCTCACAACAACCAAATAATTCCACAGTCCTAATATTTCTTTTCTCCCCTTGTATCTTTCAAATGCCAATGTTGCAATGCACAAACCAAGGTAGCCTATTCTGCTTGTACCATATTCAATTCATTACAGGCAGACGTGTTAGCAATTGCAATGCTGTATTATGTGAGGGGCTATCATTTTTTTCTGTTTCAAGTGATAGGCTATTTTATTGCTATTTGGAGAGAGAATGATCCGATGTCATATTACCATTCACAGAGTTAATTTCCTGGAACCACTTTTGTTATTATTTCTCTTAAGTCCAGAAATGGACCTAAAGGTGAAGATCCTAATGCAAGTGATTTATTGAAAAGACACAGAAGGTATCAGACTTGTATTGATATGTATTCTATTAGTTTTTTCCTGAAATAGATGACTTTTTTTTAAACAAAGAAATATATTTAATAACATGCTATATTATTGTCCCATCACTTCATGAGAAATAGATGGGGAAACAGTGGAAACAGTGTCAGACTTTATTTTTCTGGGCTCCAAAATCACTGCAGATGGTGACTGCAGCCATGAAATTAAAAGATGCTTACTCCTTGGAAGGAAAGTTATGACCAACCTAGATAGCATATTCAAAAGCAGAGACATTACTTTGCCAACAAAGGTTCGTCTAGTTAAGGCTATGGTTTTTCCTGTGGTCATGTATGGATGTGAGAGTTGGACTGTGAAGAAGGCTGAGCGCTGAAGAATTGATGCTCTTGAACTGTGATGTTGGAGAAGACTCTTGAGAGTCCCTTGGACTGCAAGGAGATCCAACCTGTCCATTCTGAAGGAGATCAGCCCTGGGATTTCTTTGGAAGGAATGATGCTAAAGCTGAAACTCCAGTACTTTGGCCACCTCATGTGAAGAGTTGACTCATTGGAAAAGACTCTGATGCTGGGAGGGATTGGGGGCAAGAGGAGAAGAGGACGACAGAGGATGAGATGGCTGGATGGCATCACTGACTCGATGGACGTGAGTCTGAGTGAACTCCGGGAGTTGCTGATGGACAGGAGGCCTGGTGTGCTGCGATTCATGGGGTCGCAAAGAGACAGACATGACTGAGCGACTGATCTGATATGACTGATCTGATCTGATATTATTGTTTTTGGAGGCCTAGCAATCCATTTTCCTTTCTTTTTCTTAATCCCTTACAGAACCTCCCTCTCAAACACAAATATTAAGTAATCACATAATTCAGGTGTATTCAACTATAATATTACACCATAACCCTGGCCATAATATTTGGCTTATGAATGGCTCCTCCAGGGTGTTAGCAAAAGGAAGGAAACTTTATCTATTACTGATTCAATGAAGATGTAATCTGGGACATTTCTGAACATACTTCCCTTTTGTCATATTAAGAAAAAAAAATTGGCAAAACACCAGAAAGAATCAAAACTGAGATGTTGAGAGAAGATAAGACCCTAAGATATCAAATGTTTCCTAGATCCAGTCACAAACATATGGGCCCAAAGATTCTGTTTTTAAATCTCATTTGTATGGGTTTGAATTACTTGAAGGTGAAAGTACTCTAACTCTTAATAAGCTTAAGCCGTTAATGTAATGAAACATAATTGAATGAAAACTAGAATGTAATACAGAATAAAAATGAGTTGTACTCTAAAAAATGATAAAAGAAAATAGCTGTTGACCTAATATTCATCTAGATAAAGGTGAAACTGAATTGTTTTTAGGCAAAGTAGTAAAGAAAATTTGCAATGAGTACACTTGAATTAAAAGAAATGCTTAAGGGACTTGTTGAGAAAAAGGAAAATGATCCTAGACATTAAGAGAGAAATACAGAAATAAAGAGTGAAATAAGTGGTGAATATGTAGGTAAATCTAAATGAATGCTGACTGCAGAATAGTAAAAAGTTTTTTATTATTTAAGGTTAAATTTAACAAAACTTCAAAAATACTGCAAACATGGGAATAGGGTAGAATTTCAAAATCTTTGTGTGTCTGAAAAGTAATAAAATTACTAATTTATATTGAGCGTGAATAAGTCAAGATTTCCTTTTTTACTCTTTAGGGAAGCCACTAAAGAATAGTATAAAAAATGTACAAGTGACAAGTTAACAAAGAAGACTGAATAATAAAAATTTTATTTTGAAGGTTCCAAATGGAATCTAGCCAAGAGAGAAAAAGAAATGGAATATTTTGGGAAAATATGAAACAAACTTTAACAAGGTAGATTTAAATTCAAACATATCAACAGTTTGATTAAATATAATAGACTAAATGCTCCAAGCAAAGGCAAAGATTCACAGACTCTTGATAAATACACTCAGTTATATACAACTTATAAGAACAGATTGTTAAGAAAGAGAAGACAAAATAGAGTTAAAAAGATTAACATATAAACAAACACTATATCACACCTATCCTTCCTCCCCTAAAAAAATACATCTATATAATCTCAGATAAAATGTACTTTTGAGGCCAAAATATATATGGCCTAATAATATAGACCAGCAGTCTGTAAGCTATGGACTTTCTCCTGCATTTTTAAATAAAGTTTTATTGAAACACAGATACAACATTATATTTTTATGTATTCTCTACAGCTGTTTTTATGCTAGGTGATAGAGCTTAGTAGCTGCAACAGATATTTTGTGTTCTGTTTAAAATATTTACTATCTCATCCTTTACAGAATTTTTTTGTGATTTCTAATGCAGATTCAAAATATATAAATTATAAATGTAAAATTTTCATCAGAAAAATAGGTAAATACACAAATATCTTGTCAAATTTTAATGAGTCACACTTATAAAATCAAAGACTCCTAAATATAAGCGAAATTCCAACAAACAAATTATAAAATATAATTAATTGCTTTAGAACACAGAGCTCAATATACAGAATATTTTCAAGTGGACATAAAATATTCATTAAGTTTTTTCATAAAATGTTTAAACAAATATTAGAGAACTGAAATAAGATAGAATATATACTAATCATAATTAAATTAAGTGAACAAAAATAATTAAATGCTTAAATATTTGGAAATTAAACAATATACTTCTAAATATACTATGGATCAAGGAAGTCACAAAAATAGTAAAATACTTTGTAATATAAACTAATGAAAAATTTACATATCATGAGTTGTTATTCAATTCAAGCTATACTTTTAAACTTATAGGTTAAGTGAATATATTAGAAAGGCATGACATAAAATCAACCATCTAAACATTATCTTAAGAATTAGAAAAAATAACAGAAAATTAAATGCAAAGAACTAGATGGAAGAAAATAATAACAAGAAGAGATTCAGGTAGTAAAATAAAATGCATCTAAGGAAAAATCAACAAGATAACTTATAAGTGAAAAAAAAAAAGGACATCCAAAAGATCCTATATGAAAATATTTACAGAAAAAAATAATTAATCAAAACTGACAGAGAAAACTTAGTTACGTGAAAAGTTATCTATTAAATACATTGAATCTTTCGTTAAAAACAACTCCCAAGAAATCACCAGGCTAGATGGATGGCTTCACTAATGAATTCTGCCTACGGTTTATGTGTTGAATCATTAATCTGTGAAAATAAGATAGCTAATAAAACTATATACCTGGAAATTAAACAGGAACTGGAAAGCAACATTTTAAAATTTTGTTGAAACAACATCACGAAACATAAAAATATTAGGAACAACTGTAGCAAAATATGTCCATAGCCTTTGCACTGAAAACTGAAGAATACACTTGAAAGAAATGTTTATGCTTTAAATGACTATTATTCCAATTTCAATTCTCTCCTAACTAGTCTAAAGATTTAATGGACTTTCAATTATAACCAAAGTAAAACTTCACTGTGTGAAAAATTGACATGTAAGTTCTAAAATTTATATTCATATGCAAATAATGTTGAATGCACAAAGCAATATCACAAAAGAATAAAAAGATTATAGGTTATACACTATACAAAATGTAAGACTTACTATAAAATGGTTGTATTGGCATTGTTGTTGTTTAGTCACTAAATTCTGTCTGACTTTTTGTGACCCATGGACTGTAGCCTGCTGGGCTCCTCTGTCCTTGAAATTTTTCAGGCAAGAACACTGGAGCGGGTTGCCATTTCCTTCTATATTGTATTGTCACAAATATCAACAAACTAATAAATAAAGCATACACAGGGCACAGGAATGGACCCACACTTACAGGATTACTTAATTTCAACAAAGACATGAAAGGAACACAAGGAGGGAAATGAATTTCTTTTGAATATATGGTGTTGGCACTAAATATATATTGACAGATGACATAAGGAATTTAGTTCAGTGTCATGGCACACATAGAAATTATTTGAAGAAGAAATACTCATCTAAATATAAATATTAAAAAAAAGCTTTTAGAGGAAAACATAGGAAAATGTTTTCTTAACAGTAAGCAAAGCAGTTTTAGGACCTAGAAAGAAGTAATCGTAAAGTATTAAATATGAACTTAATATTATTAAAATATTAAATTCCAATTTGAGTAATGAAAAAGTAGAAAGTATCAGATTTGCTTCATGGCTTATTGTTAGGAAATCAGATAATATGTTCAAAACAACAATTTTCAGGCATTGAACAATAAGGCTTCATAGGGTTGTGGCCCTAAAGCAAAGAAAAAATATAATAGGCCTTAACAATTGTCCCAGTTTTCTGCCTAGAGGTAGTTGCCTGGTTGTAAGGCAGGGTGAGAAAAGTCAAACAGAGCCTGGTTGCCTTGAGGACATCAAGGAGCTCAGATCAGATCAGATCAGATCAGTCGCTCAGTCGTGTCCGACTCTTTGCGACCCCACGAATCACAGCACGCCAGGTTTCCCTGTCCATCACCAACTCCCAGAGTTCACTCAAACTCACGTCCATCGAGTCAGTGATGCCATCCAGCCATCTCATCCTCTGTCGTCCCCTTCTCCTCCTGCCCCCAATCCCTCCCAGCATCAGAGTCTTTTCCAATGAGTCAACTCTTCGCATGAGGTGGCCGAAGTACTGGAGTTTCAGCTTTAGCATCATTCCTTCCAAAGAAATCTCCTTCAGAATGGACTGGTTGGATCTCCTTGCAGAAGAAAGTAGTAATTTGATTTAGTGTACTAGAACAGCTGAAGCTGCAGTACCTGATGTAAACAGCTAACTTATGGGAAAAGACCCTGATGCTGGGAAGGATTGAGGTCAGGAGGAGAAGAGGGTGCCAGAGGATGAGATGGCTAGATGGCATTATTGACTCAATGGACATGAATTTCAGCAAACTTGCGGGGGTGGGGGGTGGTGGATGGTGAAGGACAGAGGAGTCCATGAAGTCGCAAAGAGACAACTGAGGGACTGAACAACAACATCAGATAAAAAGGAGCTGCACAGAGAATGAGCTCTGGAGATAAGTAGAGGAGTCCTGAGTCTTTGATTGAGGGTAGATATGCTGTAGTTTGAGAGGAAAATGCCAAAGGCAAGAACTGCCAGAATGCAACAGGTCAAATATGTCCTGGAACTCCCTCAAGATGATAAATAGCTTAAGTTCCCAAGTGCCTGAATAGAAAGATTTGTCAATAGAAGGAATTAGTAAAAGACATCAAAAGGTTGTTGCTATTGCTGAGTTGCTAAGATGTGTCCAACTCTGTGACCTCGGGGACTGCAGCGCTCCAGGCTGCTCTGGCTCCTCTGTCCTCCACAATCTCCCATTGCTCAAACTCATGTCCTTTGAGGTGGCGATGTTATTCAACCATGCCATTCTTAGACTAAATGCTGTTCTGGAACCATCAAGAGGATGGATCCCTCCATCAAGAGGGAGCTTTAAGACAAGTCTCAAAGAGAGCAAACTGATTCCAAGTAACTTAGTTACATACCAGGACAAATTCTAACACTATTATATGAACACATCAAAATTCAGCATTCAATAATTCTGTGGCTGAACCATACTGACTCCATTTTGTCAGTTCCATCTTAGGCTCAAAGTCCCAGCCCTACCCCTTCCTGAAAGACTAAGCTTTAGCATACTCATAAGGAATGCACCCAAGTGAAGTAAGTTCCCTATCAACTTTTACCCTTGCCTTCACCTACTCTGATAAATGGAAGGATGCCTTTTGCTGACATCGATGGTTAATGGTCATGAGAACCCTCATGGAGAATAAAAAATCCTGGTTCTAGTTGGTATGGATGTGCTTTACACTTGGTAGTCAGATTCTATTTTAGCTTTGGCTCCCTTAATCTCCCCTGCATGCCTGTTTGCAATGTGAAGTGTAGCTACAAATGCCTTTAGATCTTCATCTGCCCAATCCTGTCTGTAAGTGAGTTATCTACAATAAACTTCATAATTGCACTATATGGCATTGCTGCTTTGTTTATCAGTCTCAAAGGTCTTTCTCAGTTCAAAGAATATTATTCATTATTTCTGCTGCCTAACAAGAGTACAAAAATCCCAAAGAATGGGATCCAATTTTTAAAAAAATAGCCAGACTTGTAAAAAAATAAGAAAATAATATCCATAGCAAACCATTAGCAGAAATAAATTCCTAATCACTTGCATACAGGGTCAAAACAGAAAATAATAATAACACAAATGTTGGTGAAGATGTGGAGAAACTGAATCATTGATATATCACTGGTGGGAATATAAAATTGTACAGCAACTCTGGAAGAGTTTGGTGTTTTATCAAATTAAATATGCAATTATCATACAAATTAACAGTGTTGTGAATCAACTATGCTTCAATAAAAGTTTTAAAAAAGGCATTTTTGAAATGGAGGATAAATCAGAATAACTTGTCTAGAAAGAAGCACAAAGAGGCAGAGATGTAAAATATGAAAGAAAGGTTAAAAGACATTGAAGATGAGAAAGCAACATGCCTCTAAATCAGAATTCCAGAAGGAGAAAAGAGTGAGAATGAGACAATATCTGAAGACATAACAAGATGAGAATTTTCCCAAGTGAAGGATCCTAACCACAAACTCAAGAAGTAAATTACAAAGAGGGACGAATTTTGAATTTTGTGAATGTATTACATATTTGAAAAACTTTGTAATTTAAACACTTTTTTAAAAAACAAACAACTTTGGTAAGAGAGGGGCAAGAGACTACAAAGAGTCTACAAAGTAGATTGCATGTTGTTATGAACTACTTTGATTAAATTTCCCTTTGTGAATTAATTTGTACATCAGAAAGTATACTGAAAATAAATGAAAAAAAATCCATCTAATTATTTAGCATTTTAATATATGAAAAATGCTTATCCAAATTTCCCTTAAATCTAGAAGTTAAACATTATTGCAGTACATATTCTGGAATGTTCTCGTGTTTTTTTTTTTTTTAAATAAAAGTATTGGTTAAGGAAAAAAAAACATAAAAATTTTCAAGTTCAAAACCTGTCCACAACTGTTCATAGTGAACTTATTTTTTGGAGCCAGAAACTGGAATCATTCCAGATGTTCTTGAACAAGTGAATGGTTAAAGAACTGCAGTATATACACACCATGCAATTTTATTCAGCAATTAAAAGGAACAAACTATTGATACATGCAAAAAGTCAAGATAAATCTAGGGCATTATGTTGAATGAAAAAGTCAACCATAAAATGTTACATAGTGTATTATTGTATTAATATTTTTGAAATGACATTTTAAAAAGGACAAATAACTAATTTCCAGGGACTAAGAGGAGAGGAGCACAAATGGGAGGTAGACATGGTTATAAAAACACAAAAAGGACTCTTGTACTAGTGGAACTGTTCAGTAACATCACTATGATGGTGAATACATGACTATGTATGTGATAAAATGGTGTAGTCCTTAATGCATGCACACACACACATAAATGGGTACAAATTAAATAGGGAATCTGAACAAGATTGGTGAATTGTATTAATGTCAAAAATATGTATGTGCTATTATATTATGGCATTTCCAAATGTTACCACTGGGGAAACTGTGCAAAGAGTACAAGAGATCTCTATGTGTTGTTTCTTTTATCTGCATGTCTAATGTGTTAACTGCAAATCATTTCAATACAAATTTCAATTGCAAAATTGGAATAGATCAAGATTTCTCATTAAAAAACTACTAAGCTCAAAAATAAATGATGAATTGAACTTCATCAAAATTAAAAAGTCTTTCATAATTAGACATTATTATGGAAATGAACCGAACCTCACACTAATGATCACAAAACATGTATCTGACAGATTTTATTTCCAAAATATATGAACTCCTACAATTTTTTTTACCAACAAATCAATAATAAAAACAACAGCAACAACAAAGCTCCACCAAAAGTACTCAACAGCATTCATGATTTAGTAATAGCAAATTAAAAAATGCATAGATACTTTAATACTCACTGCTGCTGCTGCTGCTCAGTCACTTCAGTCGTGTCCGACTCTGTACGACCCCATAGACGGCAGCCCACCAGGCTCCCCGGTCCCTGGGATTCTCCAGGCAAGAACACTGGAGTGGGTTGCCATTTCCTTCTCCAATGCATTAAAGTGAAAAATGAAAAAGGGAAGTCGCTCAGTCGTGTCCGACTCGTAGCCATCCCATGGCCTGCAGCCTACCAGCCTCCTCCATCCATGGGATTTTTCCAGGCAAGAGGACTGGAGTGGGGTGCCATCGCCTTCTCCATAATACTCACTGCTGCAATGCATTCGTGTCCGAGTGAAAAGACGAACCAGGCTTCCGTCCCTGGGATTCTCCAGGCAAGAACACTGGAGTGGGTTGTCATTTCCTTTCCCAATGCATGAAAGTGAAAGTGAAAGTCCGCAGTGGTCCGACTGCAGCCTGGACTGCAGCCTACCAGGCTCCTCCGTCCTTGGGATTTTCTAGGCAAAGTACTGGAGTGGGGTGCCATTGCCTTCTCTGATAATACTGCTGCTGCTGCTGCTGCTGCTGCTAAGTCGCTTCAGTCGTGTCCGACTCTGTGCGACTCCATAGACGGCAGCCCACCAGGCTCCCCCGTCCCTGGGATTCTCCAGGCAAGAACACTGGAGTGGGTTGCCATTTCCTTCTCCAATGCATGAAAGTGAAAAGTGAAAGTGAAGTCGCTCAGTCGTGTCGGACTCTCAGCGACCCCATGGACTGCAGCCCACCAGGCTCCTCAGTCCATGGGATTTTCCAGGCAAGAGTACTGGAGTAGTGTGCCATTGCCTTCTCTGAAATAAAAGAGACTGGAAAGATCAAATATTAATGAGAATAAGGAAAGTCCTGGGGGCATCTTGCTTTGTTAGGAGGCAACCCTGTGAATGATGGGAGAGCCTAGTGAACTGAGAGGGGCATACAGAATCATCAGAATATTGAGAGCAGTAATTTATGGGTTGTTTGGGGGACGTAAGCAGGGAATGTCCTGGGAAGTAGATATTTATTGACCGTTAGGAACGTTTCAACATATTTATACAGCTGATATGGCCATATATGGGCTTCCCAGGTGGCACAGTGGTTAAGAATTTGCCTGCCAATGCAGGAGACACAAGAGACATGGGTTCAATCCCTCTGTCAGGAAGATTCCCTGGAAGAGGAATTGGCAACTCACTCCAGTATTCTTGTCTGGAGAATGCCATGCACAGAGGAACCTAATAGGTTATAGTCCATATGGGTCACAAAGAGTCGGACACTACTAAGTGACTGAGCACACACACACACACACACACGGCCATACATACTTTTACAAAATAAATATTTCCATAAATAAAACCCAACTTTTCTACTCTAGTTATAGAAGAAGTAGCTGTGTAAAACTTGGATCAATAAATTCTACTTATGTGGATAAATGTGGAAGATTAGAGGGAAGGCTTTTATTTATATTATAGTCACATAAAGTCAGAATTAGAGAAACTCTAGAAAACTTTCTCTAGCACCACCTTTTTATAGTTAAAGAGGAAATGTTGACCTGGGAAAATTTTCCACAAGACTTTGATTTATCTTGGCAAAGGAACAAATAGTAAGCTCTTTATCTTTAGACATATTGATTAACTGTACTTCTCTGATAGCAAATTATAATTAATACTATTCCTATTATCAGTGACTGGTGCCTTGTGAAAGCAAGATTTGGTGTTGAGAACACCATGACACTCTTCAGGCATTTGTTTGCGATCCCCTTATAGAAATATTTGCTTAGGGTTGCTAAATATCGCCTTAAAGAAACAAAAGGAAGGTCAATAGCATCCTTCAGGCTTTAGAAGGATTTAATAACAAATTAAAAAATTTGTTATTAGACACATGCCAAATCTTCAACCATAGAAGCCAACACAAACTAGAGGAAAATGTTGATAATTAATGTAAAATATCCTTAAAATTCTCATCCCTCCCTTCCTACATTTTGCCAAAAATACACATAATTTTTCTTTCTGGTTTTTTTTTTTTTGGTTGGCATTGATTTTTGTAAGCAACTCTTGGCAGAACTCATTTTCTTCTATTCAATTGTAATTATTAGAAGATCAAAGCGAGCAAACACTGCTCTCACACAGTACTTACTTTCATTTGTGATGAAGGTCAATATCCCCTTGATATCGTAATATTCAATTTAATCAACGTCTTCTGATTTTAAAATGGAGCCAGTATATTCTATGATAGGCTAAGTAAAGCCAAACCGTGAGAATTTTGTTCTTTGCCCCTTTCACTGTTTGGCAAATGATGTAAATAAAAGAACATTCAGTGATCTTACAATTTAAATGCAATATAATAGATCTTACTTTATGATTGGCTTTTAGCAAATACCATTTAGTGATTCAGGCTTCCCTGTCAGATAAATTGTCTGGTCTGTAATAGCCATAACACTGAACTATAGCACTGGAAACGTTTGTAAGGGTCAAAGGAACTTCATTAGACATAAGGCAAAACATTGAAGTAATAATGTGTTTATTATAGCTTTGTCTGTCATCAAATCATTTGGTTCTCATTTTATTAAGATTTTAAAACATTGACTATTCAAGAAACGTACTCAAGTTTCCCAAGCATTTTATTGCTTAAGTGAAAGAGTGGTCACGAGTGTTGTTTGGAAGAACCACATTCTACTGAGACATATCTGAAATTTACCAGTATTCAACATACTTTGCTTATATAGAAAAATACCCGTTTTCTCTTCTATTATAAAACAGGACCAGCCTTAAACACAGACAGAATCAATCACTACTTCTATTGTACAAACTAAAAAATCTGAAGGACTAGATGAAAACTTCAGTTTTTTAATTACTTTCTTGTATTTCGATATTTTACTATTCTCACTTATCAGCAATCTGCAGACCAAACTATTTGCATTTAAAGAATTAGTAAAGAAGTCAAGTCAGGGTATGTCTGTGAAGTTAAGCCATTAAAAAGATAGGATAACGCCTACAAGAAATTATTTTTAGAATACATAAGCACGTCCTTCGACACAGGGAAAAGAGCCCATTAAGGGGAGGAGATAATGCAAATAATATATAACTGTGACAAAGTGTTAATGCTGGAAAGGATAAGATACTATAGCAAACATGGTTGGTACCACATCTAGACCAGCTCTGAGGACTATCCCTCATGCTCTGTATCCTTTGCTGCTTTTGTTGCTAATGATTCCCATCTGTGATCTTCAGAAGATAATCTTCAGTGATTGGAGCTGGAAGTAGCCCACTGAAAATAAAAGCAACTCATTCTCTACTGCTCCAGAAAGGACCCATTTCAAGGTGTAATTTCTTCTCCAGAAGACCATCTGAGGCTACAACTGTACCTGACTTTGTTCCTTTGCTTAGTTTCTTTCCCTTTTCTTTCCTCCTTTCTCCAGATCCTTATTGGTTCCTCCTGAGACCACTTTAAGAAATCCCGTGCGGAAATGATTCATCTTAGAGTCTGTTTCTGAAAAGCCCAAACCAAGACAAGTATACTTTAACTTCTGATGTCAAATTGAAACAAAAGAAAAAGGGTAAAGAGGCAGAGTGCTTTGCAGTTGGAGGGACAGAAATTCAAGTTCACCTTGGGTGATGTTAATATTATTGAAATAGATAGCAAAGAAATCTGTTAAATTGTAGGGAACAATGGTTTAAAGACAGTACCATTTTAAGAATTCTTTCTGTTAATAGTAGTATGCTTTCAGAACCATTGTTAATACAGTAGGGTTTTAGATAAATGGAATTCTTACTAACGGTTGGGAGGTTTGTGGCAAGAAGATGTGCATACATGTGCACATACGCTCAGTTGTGTCCAACCCTTTTACGACCCCATGGACTGCAGCCCACCAGGGTCCTCTGTCCATGGAATTTTTCAGGCAAAAATATTGGAGTGGGTTTCCATTTCCTCCTCCAGGGCATCTTCCTGACTCAGGGATTGAACCTGGGTCTCTTGTGTTTCTGGCATTGCAGGTGGATTCTTTACCACAAGCGCCACCTGAGAGGGTTTGTGGCAAGAAGATGTATAAAAAGAAGTAATTCAGAGCATTGGATGAAACAGAGGGCAGACCTTGTCAACGCAGTGAGATGTGGGCTTCAGGGAGTGGAATGTACCATAAGGCAACGGGGTACCTGGAACCCAGCTGAACATAGATCATGCAATAATGGTATAGGAAATGCAGAAAGAGAATGCAGAAGTGCCCAATAAATGCTTATCCTAAAATGATTTTTGTTTTTGTTTTTTAACTAAACTTGAATTCTCCCCACCCATGCTCATGTGTGGCTAATTTCCCCTATGCATAATATCCATAGTAATTTTTAGTAGGAGTGGCTCAATTTGTTTACTTTCCAGCATGAGAATTAAAATTAATTGCACAGGATACATTATGTCTTTTGCATAAATAAAAGAGAAAGTGCTAGTCACTCAGTCGTCTCTGACTCTTTGTGATTCCATAAAGCCATCAGGCTCCTCTGTCCATGGAATTCTCTAGGCAAGAATACTGGAGTGGGTATCCATTTACCTTCTCCAGGGAAAATCCAGGCAATCCAGGGATTGAACCCAGGTCTCCCACATTGCGGGCAGATTCTTCACCATCTGAGCCACCAGGGAAGCCCCAGTGCATAAATAACAAATAACAAATCATAATGTTTTTTTTTTTTTCATTCAAACTTCAGCAACATCCATGACTTGATAGACTGGCTTATTCTCCCTTTGTGATCTGCATTCATCGAAACATGGCCTATGCTTATGAAAGCAATATATCCACATCTCACTGAGGGAGGTGGTGAGACAGTGTAGGTATGTGATGGGTACTAAATATATTTAATAGGTTGGTTACAACAAAAATATTCCCAAGTATTCAAAAACACAAAGCATCCCTATTTTTAAAACTACTTTCCAGAAGTATTTTAAATCCATTAGCCTTCTCAGAAAATGGTCGCATGAAATGGCACAAAATGGGACTGAAGTGAGATAGAAAAAAAGGAGAATTAGGAAAATGAACTTCAACTATTATATTGTCTCTTTCTCTTTCCTCTCCTTATGCCAAACATCCATGAACAAACTGTCCTTTACTTTGTGAATAATTGTCTCTGATCTTTTAGTCCACAACCATTTCTCCAGCTGTCCAGTCACTGGTTTTGGACAGACCATACCAAATGCTTTTTCTTTTTTTCTACATGGCTATCAAGTTTTTCGTTCATAGGATTTTGATTATTTCATTTGTAATACAGATTACAAAAGAAACAGATGATCAAAATTGATCAGTTTTTATTCAAATTCTTGCATAATTAGATTCTGGTAGCTTGAACACTGAGGATGACAGGTTTTCTATCTTTTATTACCCCTACCTCCCATCCCACCCCCCAAAAAAACCACTTTGAGTCATATGGCACAGAGCAAGAGTTCCTAAGTGATCAAAAGTGTCAGTATGTCCTATACGTGTATCACCAAGTTAGATAAAATAATACAGTGGAAAGAACACTTAATTTAGAACTATAAGACCAGTATAAGAAGCTAAAGTCTGTCATTCATTGGCCCAAAACAAATTACCTAAACCCTTAGGCCTCTACTTTTATCTTTAAAATGTGCTTTTTTCTCTACCTGGAAAAAAGATTGCTTATTTTACTTACCTTAAAGATTTTTCATAAATTGAAGTATGTAAGAAAAGACTACAAAATTTCAAAATTACTCAAAATAATTATTATTAATATATTCTAAGAAGGGCATATGCTTTTAGATTTTTTGAGGTAAGAGAAATAGTAGTAACTCATTATCATCATCTTGCATCTATAACCATATATCATATTCATCCTGACTTGTTGAGATTGATAACCACACCAATTTCATATCTTTTTATGTGAAAAATAATCACGCCCAGAGAAATTTGGTAGCCTACCCAAAGTTGCTAGTCTCCAAATTGAGTTACTGTGTGAATTCCATTTAAGAGTAAGTGACCATACTTTGCATGGGGCAGGTTGGGGGAATAAAGTCTAGTTAAAATATTAACAACGTCAGAATAAACTTTTATTAGGAACTTCTACTTTTCTCTTTCTACATTTTCATACACCATCTTGCAGAACCCTGAAGTAGACTGAACAGTCTGTCCGAAAGCTCCAAAGCATTTTGAATTTTGTTTCACAAGAAAGGGAGCTAGAAATTTAGAGTAGCTGATGGTACAAAAAATGCTGTGAAATCATTACTTGCATAATACCGAAAATGATTCTTATTCTATACAAGGAAGCACTGAACTAATTTAAAAATATTAGATTCTCAAGATTATATCTGCTCTTTTGCTTAGGAATAAGTATCATATCGACTCCATTACATGGGCTCCCTATTTGAATGTATCACCAGAATAACAGCTAGAACATAAAGCACACTGAAGTTTTCTTCAGTCTGAAGAGCAATTTCCTTTCATTCCCATTAACTTTTTTATTCTCTGGGGACTTTATAACTCAAAAGTATAAAAAAGTAATCATTCTACAGTCCAACTGCATTTGTTGGAAACATTTACTGCAAGTCATAATTTTAGACTTACACATTTTTTTTTATTTCATTATTCTGTATCATAATGTACTGGAGAATTAAATGCCATTATCGAAAATGTTATGTCCTTAATAATACTTTGATGACTGATCAGCAAGAGATATTTCATCTCTTTCTAGTGCTGATGATAACTTGGAAATTACAGTGCCAACGAAGCTCCCATTGTCCACGTCTTAACTACACATTCTAGTTGGAGGAAAGCAACTAAAGGGAAGATAAATCTTGGGGGGATCAATTTAAAGAATAACTTCATTATCTACATACTTCATGCTAGCTAGGGCATCCTTATTCAGTAGTTTTTGATTAAAAAAAAACAATGGTGCTGGAACACATTTTGATATTGAATATAAAATCTAAGAAATAGACATTAGAAAAGTTAGTCCTGTCACAGTCATTATGAAGCCAGGTTTGCATACTTTAATCAGAGTAAACTTGCTTAACTTGTGATGAACTAAATGTGGTTAGTTTTTATTTGAGAGGAATTATAAATGAATGCTAGCAAACTGTCCCAAAATAATGGTCACAACATTATAGTCATGCATTTTCCCCCACACATTTTGAAAATGTTTTGGATATCATGCAACATGAAATGTAAGATAGACTATGTATATAACAATAGTCATAAGGTAGAGAAAATAATCATGGAAAAGAATCAACGAGATTAGGAATTTCCAGGCAGTTGTGCTGAAATTATTAGCATAGTTAGAAACTTCTCTCGACTCTGAATTTCTTGGAAGATAAATCAAAACATGTAAAGTGCTATGTTGCATAGTTTTCAACAGGAATGGGATAAGTGCATGCATGATCATCGACAAACTTTTTCTTATAAACTGAAGAAGTGTATATATGGGTTTTTATATGACAAAGATTGGGTAATATTGCATAGTAAGTTGCTAAAATGCCCTTTTTTTTAATGTTAAAAGAAAGTGTATCACATCTTGATTTCAAACCTATTACAAAACTATAGCAACTAAAATAATATAGTATTGTCATATTAAAAGAAATCAGTTTCTTGGTGAAATGAAAAATAATTGAGAAAAAAATAAAGGAGAGGTGAAAAATAAATATAACATGATATCCTTGGGTGATCTCCTTGAACATAAATGGACATTAGGTAAAAATCAAGAAAGCCTAAATTAAGTATGGACTTAATAATAATATAACACTTTAGGTTCACTAATAGTAACAAAATACCATACTAATCTGAGATGTTAATAAAAGGGGAAATGACGTGGATATGTGATATCTCATTTTTACATAAATCTAAAGTTGTTCTAAAATGAAGAGATTATTTACCAAAGAAAGAAAAAAAAGCTTACTAGAGACAATTTCTGCTGAGCATAATGGTTAAGTGAAGAAAATCTACTTCTTAATACCTATGGTACTATGAATATTCTTGATTTTTTTTTTCTATTTTCTATTCTCTGGAATTTGAGAATAGTAATAATAATTAACCTGTAATCTTGCTATAAGAATTAATATTTCTTAAAAGACTAAAATACCCTAGCACACAATAAGTGTTATGTAAATATTTATTAATAAATAATATGTCAAAAATTCTTCTAGGAGAATGCTGAATTAAAAGGACAAGCTGTTGGATGATACAAGACAGAGGCAGTCACAAATAAAAGCAGAGAGCGCCTAACTGTGCACCACTGAGGGGGGGTATCATTAACTATATGGTTTTTATTTTGCCTTTTTAAAATATTACAAAAAAACAACAAGAGGACCCAATTTCCACACAAAACTTCTATACAACTATTTATAGCAGTATTATTCATAATAGTTAAAAAGTGGATATAATCAGTGGGTGAATGAATTAACAAAATGGTCTATCCATTCAGTGGAATAGTATTTATCCTTAAAAAGATTTATGGTTGTGATACATGTTACAACTTGGATGTAGCTTGAAACAATAAGAGAATCCACATATTATATGATTTCATTATATGAAAGTACAGAATAGAGAATTCTATAGAGACAGAAAATACGTTAGTGACTGCTTAGTGGTAGACAAGGTCAGGTGGTGATAGCTGAAATCTAAGGGTTTCTTTTTAGGTAATCAAAATGTCCTAAGATTGGTGGTGGTGTTGGCTGAACATATCATGTGAATATACTAAAACCAAATAAACTGACTACTTTAAATGGCTAAATTGCATTATATGTGAATTATGTTTCAGTAGAGCTGAAATAAAATAAAAGTAAAATGAAAATATCATCTAATAAAGAAACCAGAAAAATACAAGCAAACACAAATTATTGTTTATCTTGTTTGTTCACATTTTTCAATCAAACACTGGATGTGCTCTAGATTCTAGAAATATAATCAGAAAGTTACACGCAGAAACCATTTAGTCTTGTTATGTCAGATAATTTCAGTGCAGTCGCTCACTCGTGTCCTACTCTTTGCAACCCCATGGACGGCAGCATGCCAGGCTTCCCTGTCCATCAGCAACACCCAGAGCTTGCTCAAATTCATGTCCATCGAGTCGGTGATGCCATCCAACCATCTCACCCTCTGTCATCCCCTTCTCGTCCTGCATTCAATCTTTCCCAGCATCAGGGTCTTTTCCAATAAGTCAGTTCTTCGCATCAGCTGACCAAGTAGTGGAGCTTCAAATTCAGAATCAGTCCTTCCAACGAATATTCAGGACTGATTTCCTTTAGGATTGACTGGTTGGATCTCCTTGGAGTCCAAGGGACTCTCAAGAGTCTTCTCCAACACCACAGTTCAAAAGCATCAGTTCTTCAGTGCTCAGCATTCTTTATAGTCCAACTCTCACATTCAAATGTGACTACTGGAAAAACCATAGCTTTGACTAGATGGACCTTTGTTGGCAAAGTAATGTCTCTGCTTTTAATATGCTGTCTATGTTGGTCATAGCTTTCTTCCAAGGAGCAAGTGTCTTTTAATTTCATGGCTGGAGTCACAATCTGCAGTAATTTTGGAGCCCAAGAAAATAAAATCTCTCACTTTTTCCATCCTTTCCCCATCTATATGCCATGAAGTGATGGGACCAGATGTCATGATTTTAGTGTTCTGAATGTTGAGCTTTCAGCCAACTTTTTCACTCTCCTGTTTCACTTTCATCAAGAGGTTCTTTAGTTCTTAGCTTTCTGCCATAAGGGTGGTGTCATGTGCATATCTGAGGTTATTGATATTTCTCTCAGCAATCTTGATTCCAGCTTGCGCTGCATCCAGCCCAGCATTTCTCATGATATACTTTGCATAGAAGTTAAATAAGCAGGGTGAATATATAGAGCCTTGATGTACTCCTTTCCCAATTTGGAACCAGTCTGTTTTTCCATGTCCAGTTCTAACTGTTGCTTCTTGACTTGCATACAGATTTCTCAGGAGGTAGGTAAGGAAATCTGGTTTCCCATCTCTTTAAGAATCTTCCAGTTTGTTGTGAACTACACAGTCAATCAGAGAGATCCCCTGAGAGGAAAATGGCAACCCACTCTAGTATTCTTGCCTGGAAAATCCCATGGATGGAGGAGCCTGGTGGGCTACAGGGCTACAGTCCATAGGGTCACATTGGACACGACTAAGTGACTTCAAAGTCAAAGACTTTCACACAGTCAAAGGCTTTGGCATAGTTAATATAGCAGAAGTAGATATTTTTCTGGAACTCTCTTGCTTTTTCCATGATCCAGCAGATGTTGGCAATTTGATCTCTGGTCCCTCTACCTTTTCTAAACCCAGCTTAAACATCTGGAAGTTCACGATTCACGTACTGTTGAAGCCTGGCTTGGAGAATTTTGAGCATTACTTTGCTAGCGTGTGAGATGAGTGCAATTGTGCAGTAGTGTGAGCATTCTCTGGTATTGCCTTTCTTTGAGATTGGAATGAAAACTGACCTTATCTGGTCCTGTGGCCACTAATGAGTTTTCCAAATTTCCTGGCACCACTTTCACAGCATCATCTTTCAGAATTTGAAATAGCTCAACTGGAATTCCATCACCCCCACTAGCTTTGTTCATAGTGATGCTTCCTAAGGCCCATTTGACTTTGCATTCCAGGATGTCTGGCTCTAGGTGAGTGATCACACCATCATGGTTATCTGGTCATGAAGATCTTTTTTGTATAGTTCTGTGCATTCTTCCCACCTCTTCTTAATATCTTCTGCTTCTGTTAGGTCCATACCATTTCTGTCCTTTATTGTGCTCATCTTTGCATGAAATATTCCCTTGGTAGCTCTAATTTTTTGAAGAGATCTCTAGTCTTTCCCTTCCAATGTCCTAGTTCATCACATGATGTGCTTAGTGGCAAGAACATCAGGGTCTTGTTTGGTAAACCGTCAGGTGCTTGTCTATTCTAGGACATTGGAAGGGTTCATTTCATTATTCTGAAACTTTTCTTCTCTGAAGCAAGTGGCTCCAGCATACTAAATGTTCTGTTAGACATATAACGAGATTTTAGAGATTACTACTGTTTCTTCTCTCCTTCTCTTTCCATTCCCCCCTTTTTTTGGCTAAAGTATGAATTTAGAATTAACATCTGATCTACACACACACAAAAATACGAGTTTTTGGTTAGCTTGATAAAATATATTAGCCTATGAATTATATACACTAAAAATATTGTGTACTACAAAAGCCATTTTGTGATTTTGGAATGAACTATGACTTGCATGGGTAGGATATGTTAGGGGTGGTGGAGCAAGATTTATCTTGCAATTTCCCAGTGACCTTTCACATCTTAAACCAGAGAGAGCAAACAGGCCAATGAGTTCTATTTAGCCTGTGCATGGATTTTCCTCACAAAGTATGATTATCTCTTGGTAATATAAAATTATTGCCACTACTTAAAGAGATTTTACATAAAATCTGACTTTCCAGATTCTCTTAGAAACATGAATGATGTGGCAACACAGGCACCACATTCCCATGTGGAAACAATTGGCTAAAGCTGACTATTGTCTAGCGAGACATGGTCCCCACTGCCGCACAGCTTCCTACTGTCTTACATACCTCCCTTCATTCATTTTGCCTGTGTGACCCTATCACTGCCTTAAGGGTTTCTCAAGGAGGCTTCAGGGCTCTAGGTCCCTTACCACCAAAACAGCTTCACTTTAATTAGTTTTATATATTGGCCTCTCAAGA
The DNA here is from genome assembly GCF_027580195.1 of Bos mutus. Lineage (NCBI taxonomy): Eukaryota > Metazoa > Chordata > Mammalia > Artiodactyla > Bovidae > Bos > Bos mutus. The sequence goes on along the minus strand of NC_091625.1, from coordinate 90,188,929 downwards.
TTTCTCTGAAGATTTTCTGCTAACAACAGTTTGAAGATTTAGATTAAATAATAAATTTTAAAATGTAACTTTTGAGCATCGGAAGGTAGAGGAAAACCACTTTAAATTTTTCTTTAGATAGAATTTATAGGTAATCTCGGAGATGGCAATGGCAACCCACTCCAGTACTGTTACCTGGAAAATCCCATGGATGGAGGAGCCTGGTAGGCTGCAGTCCATGGGGTCGCTAAGAGTCAGACACGACTGAGTGACTTCACTTTCACTTTTCACTTTCATGCATTGGAGGAGGAAATGGCAACCCACTCCAGTGTTCTTGCCTGGAGAATCCCAGGGATGGCGGGGCCTGGTGGGCTGGCGTCTATGGGGTTGCACAGAGCCGGACACGACTGAAGCAACTTAGCAGCTAGTCTTTCCCATTCTATTATTTTCCTCTGTTTCTTTGCATTGATCACTGAGGAAGGCTTTCTTATCTCTCCTTGCATTTTTTGGAACTCTGCATTCAAATGGGTATATCTTTCCTTTTTTCCTTTGCCTTTCACTTCTCTTCTTTTCTCAGCTATTTGTAAGGCCTCCTCAGCTTCCTCAGACAGCCATTTTGCTTTTTTGCATTTCTTTTTCTTGGGGATGGTCTTGATCACTGCCTCTTGTACAGTGTCACAAACCTCCATCCATACTTCTTCAAGCACCTTGTCTATCAGATCTAATCCCTTGAATTTATTTCTCACTCCCACTGCATAATCGTTAGGGATTTGATTTAGGTCATATCTGAATGGCTTAATGGTTTTCCCTACTTTCTTCAATTTAAGTTTGAATTTGACTATAAGGAGTTCATGACCTGAGCCACAGTCAGCTCCCAGTCTTGTCTTTGGTGACTATATAGACCTTCTCCATCTTTGGCTGCAAAGAATATAATCCATCTGACTTTGGTGTTGACCATGTGGTGATGTCCACATGTAGCGACTTCTCATGTGTTGTTGGAAGAAGGTGTTTGTCATGACTGGTGTGTTCTCTTGTCAAAACTCTGTTACCCTTTGACCTTCTTGGTTTTGTACTCCAAGGCCAAATATGCCTGTTACTGCAGATATCTCTTTACTTTCTAATTTTGCATTCCTGTCCCCCATAATGAAAAGGACATCTTTTCTGGATGTTAGTTCTAGAAGGTCTTGTAGGTCTTCATATAACCTTTCAACTTCAGCTTCTTTAGCATTACTGTTTGGCGCATAGACTTGGATTACTGTGATATAGAATGGTTTGCTTTGGAAAGGAAAGAGATTATTCTGTTGTTTTGAGATTGCATTTTTGTGATCCTAAAAAATGTCTTTAGGTATTCTCTTTTATGGGCTTTCCTGGTTGCACTAGTGGTAAAGAATTCCTGCCTGCTAATGCAGGAGATGTAAGAGATGCAGTTTTGCTCCCTGAGTCTGGAAGATCCTCTGGAGGAAGACATGGCAACCAATTCCAGTATTGTTTCCTTTGAGAATCGAATGGACAGAGGAGCCTGGCTGGCTACAGTCCATAGGGTAGCAGAGTCTGATGTGACTGATGTGATTTAGCATACACACACGTATTCTCTTCTATGAACTGATGACTTTTGGTTAGGATGCACACTTTTAAAAGGTAGGAAATAGTCAAGATAGACTGAGACACCAATGAAAATAAGCAAAAAATGGCTGATAAAAAATTAGGTGAAATTAAACAATGGAAGAATAAAGAGCTGAAAAAAATGAAAATCACCCAGTACATATACTTTGTCTTCCCTTCACAATCCCCTTCTAAAACAGATCATAACACACAACATCCAGAACTTCAAATATTCATCACCCATATCGCAAAAACTCCTCACACTTTCATCCTCTGTCACTTCCTGTCAACTCTGAAACTTCAACAATGAGAAAGCAACTGCATATCCCTAAATTTCTGCTATTTCAAAGTCATTGCTTTTTCACAAATACATTTTCTTCCCTGTCTCTTGGGGAAATTTCTTTTCATTTCAAAGTCTAACTCAAAATGAACTTGTTAAGAAAGCTCTCCTTAACTCCCTCCTCTCCAAAAGTGGACTTAAGCACAATTTTCTGTTTATGCTTGGTATTTCACCTGTTTCTATTTGTCACATGTACCACATTGAATTTTAATTGGAATTAGTCTTCCTGATTCAGTGGAGAGATCACCATGGTTAGAAATTTCATTTTTCTTTGTTGGCTGAGTATCTTGTAAATACTCGATACTAAAAAAAAATTTTTTTTTAATGAGTAAATGAAGGAATAACTGAACAAATGAGTACTTTGACACTTGATTTTAAAAATACTTCTTTCTGTTTTGTTTTCCCTATTTGCTTTCCTTTTTAAAATTAATTTTTATTGGAGTATAGTTGTTTTACATTGCTGTGTTAGTTTCTGCTGTACGGTAAAGTGAATCTGTTATACATGTACATATATCCACTCTTTTTTTAGGTTCCTTTCCCATAAAATTCATTACAGAGTATTGAGTATAGTTCCTTGTTCTATATAGCAGCTTCTTAGTAGTTATATATTTTATACATAATAGTGAGTGTATGTCAATCCCAAATTCCCAGTTTATCCCTCCCCATCTTCCTGCTTGGTACAAACCACAAGTTTGTTTTCTATGTATGATTCTATTTCTGTTTTGTAGATAAGGTCAACTGCACATATTTTTTAGATTCCACATATAAGCCATATCATGTGATATTTGTCTTTCTCTGACTTACTTCACTCAGTCTGACATCTCTATGTCAATCCATGTCGCTGCAAATGTCATTATTTTGTTCTTTTTATGGCTGAGTAATAACCCTTGGACTGCAAGGAGATCCAACCAGTCCATTCTGAAGGAGATCAGCCCTGGGATTTCTTTGGAAGGAATGATGCTAAAGCTGAAACTCCAGTACTTTGGCCACCTTATGCGAAGAGTTGACTCATTGGAAAAGATTCTGATGCTGGGAGGGATTGGGGGGCAGGAGGAGAAGGGGACGACAGAGGATGAGATGGCTGGATGGCATCACTGACTCGATGGACGTGAGTCTGAGTGAACTCCAGGAGTTGGTAATGGACAGGGAGGCCTGGCGTGCTGTGATTCATGGGGTTGCAAAGAGTCGGACATGACTGAGTGAGTGAACTGAACTGAATACCCAAAAAAGTGTAACTATGTTATCCCTTCTTAAACAATAGGATTAACAAAAAAATAATTAGGACATGTGACTTTGAGTTTTTACATTGGTTTATTGGTTAGCAATATTGGCTATAATTTTGCTTCTTTGTGCTTCCCTAAGTCTAATTAAGTATTTGAGCCAAATAGGAAATTATCCACGATTAAAATGAATGTAGCAATTAAATTGTGCTTCAAATACAGTAACTTTGGGGAAGTTTTACTGTAAATAGCCATCTCCATACTATTGCTGCCAAGGAAAGAAAGGAAGAAATCAATTAAAGAAAATGAAGAGACATAGACACTATGAAAAAAAGGCCTTATGCATCAGTTAATATATTTATTTCTGCCACACTGTAGCCATATTAAGTATTTAACTCCTTTAAGATCCAAGAAAACTAAGAATCTGAGCAGTGTAATGACACTGGGCAGAGAGGTTCAGATATTCTGGCTTCTGCATCACTCTGCCACACTAAAGTGAAAGTGAAAGTCGCTCAGTCGTGTCTGACCCTGTCTGTGTGTATAGTCCTTGAAATTCTCTAGGCCAGAATACTGGAGTGGATAACCTTTCCTTTCTCCAGGGTGTCTTCCCAACCCAGGGATCAAACCAGGGTCTCCCACATTGCAGGTAGATTCTTTACCAACTGAGCTCTCAGTGCCACACTAAATGAACATCTGAATTGGAAGCAACAGTGTAGAATGCAAGCAATAAACAAGAAAAAGAAATGGAAGTAACTCCAGGAAAGACGTATCATTGCTAATATTAGACTGTAATATTTTACTGTACACTGCGAAAGAAATTTTTATTATAAAAGACGTCCTTAGAAAGCCACATTTCCTCCAATCATTATTAAACTCATTTCCACCAAATGGAACTATTTATTTCAAATAAATTAATATTCCTTTGGGAATACTTCCTAGGTCAATTTTTATTTAGAAATTATAGTATTTTACTAAATTTATATAGTTTTCTGTTAATCAGATCAGCAGTTTCTTGTCACTATCTATTTACATATCCTGCAGAATAGATGACAACCTTATATTTAAAGACCTGATTTTAAGCAGTTGACATTTGATTGTATGTTATTTAAAGCGAAAGAAACCTTAGAAATCATCACCACCAGCCTTTTAATTTTTAAATTAAGAAAACCGAAGATGCTAAGAGGTGAAATAATTTAAGGCGATTGACTAAGTTGGAGATCTGTGAACTGGCCACCAGCCAAATACAGGCTCTTGTTTTATTTATTACCTGCATATTATTTTTTTCCAATTTGACCAACATACTCTTTGCATCAATTTTGTTTTCATATATCCAAAACTATCTTTGCCACGGGAAATTTTCTTAATTTTTTTTTAATAGCTCCTCATTTTAACCATGTCATAATGAGGAAAGGGTCAACATAATGTATCTTTTCATTAAGTAGTATGGTATGATCACTGTTTATGACTATAGTTAGAGATATTTTTGAAAACAAGTGTGTGTTTTAAAAATATCTCTCAACATCAGTTTGGACAGCATTGGTTTGGTCCTTGAAAAGCAGCTTTCAGCAAATGCTGCTGCTGCTGCTGCTAGCTCGCTTCAGTCGTGTCCGACTCTGTGCCATCCCATAGACGGCAGACCACCAGGCTCCCCCATTCCTGGGATTGTCCATGCAAGAACAATGGAGTGGGCTGCCATTTCCTTCTCCAATGCGTGAAAGTGAAGTCGCTCAGTTGTGTCTGACTCTTCGTGACCCCATGGAGCCTACCAGGCTCCTCCATCCATGGGATTTCCCAGGCAAGAATACTGGAGTGGGTTGCCATTGCCTTCGCCTTTCAGCAAAGAAATAGTGTCAATTTAGATTTAGTTGTATAGCATCACAATTCCTGTCTTCAGTTACCTTTTTTGCATTTACCATTTTCTGATTTCAGCTCTGGATTTTGGTACTTCCTCTACTCATTTATTGGCCTCCAAGGCTAGGTATAATTTTTTCTAACCATATAGAACCTGTGAGCATAGTTCCTGGCTAGAAAATGCATGGATTGAAATCTAGCTTCTGACACCAACCAGCTGTAAAAAGTTTGGGAAAAATACTTAATTTTTCCCTCAGTTTTTTTCCATCTGATAAATGTATATAGTATTAATGCCTATCTCATGAGGTGGATGTCAGCATTATATGAATTTTTTCACCTAAAACAATTCACAAATTATATAGTATTTAATAACTCTTTCATAAATGTTGACCATTAATATTATTAAACAACTTGAATAGGAATTTCCATATGAATATGGAAAATAACAAATGCGATATGTCCCCAACAAACCCACATACATGACAATATTTTATGACCATTTTCTAACATCCCTTTGGAAAATACACAATTAAAAATAAACAACATTAAAAAGCAATCTTAAACTGAAATCTTTGCTAAATACCAACCTTTAAAAGCATTACAAGTCTCATGAAGTTAAAATTATTAAAATGTTTCCCTCAATTAGATAAAAAATAAGAATGCAATGATTGATTATATTCATAAAGATGAGAAATGGTTTCATTTTTACTGGAAAATTTGACACATCCTTATTAGCTCCACAGTAATGTGGTCAAATTACTTTCCTTAGTTGGGGAAACATACAGGTTGGAAGAGTGATAAATGCATGCTTTTTTAATGTAAGTTATTCAGAAACTTTAACTTGCATGGTACAGTAAAAGCTGAGTAGGATTCAGAGTAATGACTCAGAAGAACTTAAAGATAGTTTATATATATATGTATATATATAGTACTGAGTGGAAAAAAGCTGTTCTTTGCAAGGATCTTTGTTGATGAATTATACCTACAGCTCAAGCACATAATCAAATAAATTGTCCCCTACTTGTTAAATACAACATCCTCCTTGAATATTTTAATAGAAAGCTTTCTCATCTGTACAAAAAGGCCTATTCAACACTGGGGAGAAGCTATGTAATGAATGTAAAGGTAAGGGAGTCCTGTGGATTGTTATCTCCTGTAGCTCTTGATGTTTTGCAGAGGGGAAGGCTCCTGGTGCTTTTAAGCCCCTCTTCTCTACCAATGAAAGAGAATAGAGGATTCTGCATCCCTGCTTGGAAGGGAAGGAGAAGGGAGGCATGGAAAACTAGGACTCGAGGTGTAGGAAGCCTCTCTCTGGAGCATTTCCCTTTAGATATTGTCAGTTATCCTGTGTAACTGTAGCTCTGCCTGCCTCTCTCTTGGGCGAGCAAATCAGTTTTCTTTTGCCTTGAATTCTCTGCAGACTAGGTCCAGAAAGAACACGAGTCATTTCAAGCTTGACGTTAAAGATACTGCTTTCTAGCACTGAGATATTTCTTCTTATAATAATTTTCATTAAACTCCCCCTTCAGTAACACTGGCTTAGAATATGGTCATTTAATCATTAATGCTCAATATTGTAGAATAACTAAAGGCTAAAATGCAATTTAAAAAAAATTATCTTTAGTAGACTCAATTTATTAAATTTCCATAAAAACATCTTGAAGAATGTGATAGTTAGCTCTATATGTTACAAAAGGAAAATCTGCTAAATTTCAATCTAAAATATTACGTACATTCCTGGAGTCTTTTGTCATCCAGACAAATGATAGTGACCCTTAGGATGGAGATTCGTTCACCATTATATTCTATTCAGGTCACACTGTTGTGAATCTAGAGCAAAGAGAATTTCATTTTTACCATTCAATCTTGTAGTACTATTTTCTTTTAGTCATTAAACAACGTGTCAAACTAGGAAGCAGTAAAGCTATAACCAACAGTAATAGGCAATAATAAATCAGACATCTGATATTTTCTGGACTGAGACAGATTATTTCCTAGTGTTATAAACATATTGTTGATTCATTCCTGATCTTGGGAGAAACAAAGCAAACGTAAGCCAGAGGCCCATTGGAGGACACGGAGGGAGAGCTGTTATTGAGTTGGCCAAAAAAACACAATGCTGATCAAAGAAACACTTTGGGGATGAAGGTGATTTGCAGGGAATTTATGAAAAATGACGGTGGTTTTAAATGGACAAATTTAAGTATTTGGATTCTATATGACCCTTCTGTAAAATCCCTCGTAGGAGAATTTCAGAGTGCAGAAATTCTACTTCATCTGTTCTCTTGGCTCTCAGCTTTTGTCCCATCTTAGTATGCAGGGACTCCAGCAGCTAACATGGGTTTCTGTACCCTTGGTGGTGGTTTCCAAAGAGCAGAAGCAGGGATGCAGACCCCTGCTTGCCATTCAGTGGCAGTCTATGCCTGAAAGAAACTCTCTGTGTGATGGTAGTTAAGGCATAAGAGTGCAGGCAGAAGCATGGGAAGACTCTTCAGAACTGAAACGCCAGCAATTCTTCCCCATGCCTTCGTCTAAATGCAGGTAATATGACAGCTCACAGTCTAGGAGTGGGGAAATCTACTCTAGTTCTTTGATGTGAGGAACTGCAAAGTTACATGTCAAAGGACAACAAGGGTTAAGGTCAGTAACGCAGTCTGCCTCATGCTCTGTGTGCTCCCGATTAGACAAAACCAGACACTGGATGCAAATGCCAGGGACATCTCATCACAAGTCAGCTTGAGAGACATCGACTGTTCTTGTCTATTTTTTCTTTTCCTTTTGAAGATGAGGGTGATGGGAAGAAGGTAAAGTTCTGAAAGTGGAAATCATACCTGAATGAGGCAGTTTTAAATGATACATTTAGTCATAAAGAGCAGATAAACCATCTGAAACCTAATTTGTTACACAAACTCAGAATTAGTTTGGCCACTAAATATGACACTGTGTCAAAAAAAAAAAACTGATTTCTGTAAATACCATAAACAATATTGATATCTATCATATTTCTTTCACTTATATATACAGTGATGTTAAAAATGTTTATATCAGGATATGAAAATACTTTTAATCACATTACTTTGTATAATGTCATTGCTTTCTCTTTTTATTTTCCAAATAGGCAATAGAAAATTTCAAGGATTGTATCTACACTTTTACAGCATTACAAGAGATCACATTCCTAAAAATATGCTTATGTAAAAGCCAGGGCACACTCAAAGACTCTAAATCGAGAAAATGAATTAAATTTCTGGAATAAAAGGCATGAAAATGTTAGTCACTCAGTTGTGTCCAACCCTTTGAGATCCCATGGACTGTAGCCCACCAGGCTTCTCTGTCCATGGAATTGTCCAGGCAAGAATACTGGAGTGGGTAACCATTCCCTTCTCCAGAAGATCTTCCCCACCCAAGAATCAAACCAGGGTCTCCTACATTGCAGGCAGATTCTTTACCAACTGGGCTATCAGGGAAGCCCATAAAATCACTCAGTCGTGTCTGAGTCTTTGCAGACTCTGTACAGTCCATGGAATTCTCTAGGCCAGAATACTGGAGTGGCTAGCCTTTCTCTTCTCCAGGGGATCTTCCCAATCCAGGGATTGAACCCAGGTCTCCCGCATTTCAGGCAGATTCTTTACCAGCTGAGCCATAAGGGAAGCCCAAGAATACTGGAGTGGGTAGCATATCCCTTCTCCAGGGGATCTTCCAGACCTCTTGGAATCAAACCGGGGTCTCTTTCACTTATAGAAAGCTTAACTTAAAAACACAATGAAACATGCTTATTACAGCAGGATAGCACTAACTTGGCATCTCCAAATCTCTGGGTTGCAAGGTATTTGCATGCCATGATCAGTTTTTAGTCACAACAGAAGCCTTAATATTTAAAAATTATTTCCAGTTTTTTTTTTTTTTAAAGAAGAAACTCTTGCTTTCTGCAATGATGAAATAATAGGAACTAGTTTTTGTTAATATTATTAACAGAGACTTTGCTCTTGTTTTCTGCTATGAATAAACAGGAGAACTGGACAAAATAAATATATGAAATGTTCATTGTAGTTATTGGAAAATAGAGAAAATCCCTAAGAGAAGAGGAGAAACAACCAACTAGGTGAACTTTATGACGGTCCCTGACTTTACTCCTGGAAGCACATTCTGGAGATGGAGGCAAGGAAAGGGGTCCCGAGCAGAGTAGAACAGTCTCACTGAGTCCAAGAGACAGAAATTGGAGTTAGTGACCCTGAGATCATGGGAAATAGTACGCAGAGGCCCAGAGGTGAGGGAGCCCTTCAGCACACAAGAGTCCCAAAGATCTGCCTAGGGGTCTTTGGAGATCTTCAAGTCCTTGCTAAACACAAAAGTGGGTGTGTATTGGTTCACACTCAGTGAAGCTGGGTAAAGAGTAAGTCTTGCATTTTAGCTAAATACAAAGAAGTGTATGTATGGGTTGAGACTCAATGAAACTACAAAATCTGATAAAAGAGTGTCTGGGAGCTGTGAGTTGAGTAGATCTGAGCTGACACGACTTTGGGTTCTAACCAGTCACTAAGGAGAGTCTCATTGGTCACTTCAGTGAGTTAATTCAGTGGAGATGCCAGAATGAGAAGCTGTAATTGTGGGGTGAAATCACCCCTAATGTATGGTTGGCATGCACTCATTGCAACAGAGGTTATCACTTGAAAGAATCAAATTGAACCAGAAGTAACTGACTGCTAAAATAAAGTCTAGTACTCATTAAAAAAAAAAAAAAGCATCCTTCAAAATTTACTGTGTATAACATATGTACGCATACTCAGTCACTTCGGTCATGTCTGACTCTTTGCCACCCCATAAACTGTAGCCTGTCAGGCTCCTCTGTCCATGAGATTTCCCAGGCAAGAATACTGGAGTGGTTTTCCATTTCCTCCTTCAGGGGATCTTCCTGATCCAGGAATGGAACTCGCTTCTCCTGCATTGCAGGTGGATTCTTTACCACTGAGCCACCAGGGATGCCCTAGATATAACATGGCTAAAGAAAATAACCCATTATCATGAGAATAATTAGTCAAGGGAAAGGAATTACTTCAAATAGAACTCCAACAACAAATCTCAAGAAGGAAAACCAGAACCTATCTTAGATAAGCAAATGTTTATGTCCTGTGTCCCCTTGGAGACACATGTATATTTCTAGATCTGAGGTTGCTTGTTTGCCTTGTAATTGCAGATTTCTGATGGGCTTAAGAAAAGCTGTTAATTGGAATTTTATCTAGATGTTTTTGACTTGTTCCATATCTCTGGAACACCATATACACTGGAAATCACTATATTCTTTTAATCGTTAAAATTTATAATATTCTTATATGTCTTAAAATTTTATGCTTATAAAGTTTATGCTTTAACATATGCTTATGTGTCTTAAAATTTTATTCCTTTATTTAATAAAATTATATAAGACTTTCTTGATTTACTGTTTAATTTAGGATATAATAATATCATTAAGATATTGAGCATAGTCACCGCTGATATGGTAACTGTTATTTGGGTTTTCATTTTTGTTCATTCATAAGGGTCTTTAGTTATTTTTTTATATGACATATATTTCTTGATCATATATTTCTTGCACATATACACTTGATACCAAAAAACGCATTTTTTGCTATTTCAAAGCAGTTGAATTCAATTCTATTTTCTAATTGGTCATTACTGTGTTCAAAAATGTGTTTTATTCTTTTATTTTTCATTTGTATTAATAGTTCATTATCTCTCTTGAATATTTTAATTAGTAAATCATATCATCTACAAATTGGGATATTACACCAAATAAGAATATTACACCATTTCATTTCCAGTATTAAAATGCATTCTTTTTTCTTGCGTTTTTGTAAATTAATATTGAATTATATTAATGCTTCCCACCTTTCATTGAGAAAAACATAACAGTATTTCTTCTTTAGATTAACTTAATAAAGTACACTGGAAAAAATTCTAGTGTTGAACAGTTCTTGGAATCTGAGGATAATCTTGGTCATAAGATTTTAGTTTGTTATGGTTTGTGCTATCCCTGGTCTGTTTGGTACATGGGTAAACAAAAGTCATATAATGAAGTTGTATTCTGTACTCTGGAGTAGTTTTCTACGGTAGGGGTTTCCTGAACTCTACTCTTTGTAAGAATATTCCTCCCACTGTCATCACAGCTAAATCAACTAGAGTGAAGGTAGAGATTCTATAGATCCCTGGCAAGACTCTCATGCTGTTATACTTTCATCACCTCCTCACCCAACTTGCCAACTTGCAACCTCACTAGCACAACTTGCCTCCATGATCATTATGTTGGTAATCAAGAAGTCTTCCAGTAAGAACAAGAAGACTTCTAAGCTGTCTCATACATTTCTTTCCCAAATAAGTACGTGTACTCAACATGTACTCCACTCCTTGCTTCTCACCAAACCATGCACTTATCTTCTGAATTTCATAATCAATCAATGACAGATCAATGACTGATCAATTAATCAATTCCCTGCTCTGCTTATTCCCTAGGCCTTTTTACACTTCACACCCTATTTCCTCTTATAACACTGCTTCCGCATAGCTCTCTCAAATTGTGGCTGATTTATTTTTTACTGTTGTCTCGACAGTGGGCCTTAAGTAAAGAATTGTCTTGGCTTCCCATTGTCATTAAAAGATCACTGTCTAAAAGCCCACTGCTTTGAAGTCCTTTACCATCATATGTACATCAGTGTATACAGACTGATCTTCATTCATGTTTTAGTCTGTTCATAGACCTTACCATTATTAGTCTCCCTTATTTTGTGAAGATTTTAGCTTTTGTATCTAACTCTATCCAATAGAACCCCATCATTCTTGGTAATTTTAATATCCATTTAGATAATACATTCAATGCCAGAATACCTCTCCATTCCTTGACAATTTCTACTATAAAAAAATCTTGTTCCCTCATCTCATGTAAAAAAGCTTGTTCCTTCATCTGATGTAAACTTTCTGCTTCCAACTTCAAATTGAAGACTCTGTTATAACCAGTAATTGCACTGAATTCATATTCAGATATTAAGCACCCCAACCTTTTCTGTTTCTCATTTACCTCTTCTAGGATTCCGACACTAATAATTTTTTAACTTGATTGATGTCTATACGTGATTGATTTTGCTGTCTTCTTACTGACCCTCACCCTATTTAGGTCTTCCTGTTCTATCCTTCTCTTGTTTAGAGTCTATAGTCCATACTTATAATCATTCCTTTGCATATGTTTTTAATCCTTTGGCTCTGCCTTTCTTGGTTGAACACACTTAGCATATTAACAGAGTACTATCCCTGGTTGAACTACTACTTTCTGCTATAAGGAGGAACATAGTTGAAAAATTAAAAATGGGATGATTAGTTACACGTTAAGATTCTTAACTTCAGCTGAGTTCACAAGACTTTTCAGATGCCAATCCCATATTCACTCTTCTGCTCATCTAAGTGACTAATTCACATGCATGTTGAATAACAACTTCATTTCACTCACCCATTTCACTCCCATTGTATTCTTCTTAGCTCCCTTAACCTGCTTTTTCCTCCCATAACACTTATCTCCATCTGATGTTCTACATTTTTCCTTTTTTCTCAGACTGAAAACTTCAATATAAGCTCTATAGTAAGCAATTTGTCTATTATGTTCACTACTGAATCCTTACTGCTTAAGACAGTGCCAGGCATAAAGTACTGCACTCAGCTAGATCTGTTGGATGAATTTACAGAATGAATTCTTCCTTTGATAGCTTAGGGAAGTGTGCCTGTTCATTTATTTAGGATTGACATCTTTGGGAAGAATAGATTTTTTATTACAATTGGTAGGATTTAATAAGATCAAATACACATGGAAAAAGGTTGACATCTCATTCTTTGTATGTGTGAATTATCATTATATGTGTGCTCAGTCGCTCAGTTGTGTTTGACTCTTTGCGACCCCATGGACTGTAGCATGCCACCCTCTTCTGTCCATGAAATTTTCCAGGCAAGAATACTGGAGTGGGCTGCCATTTCCTCCTCCAGGGGATCTGGATTACCATTAACATTTCTTACTTATAGACACATCATCAACTGACTAATATTGTGCACTCTCTTATACACTAAAGTGTTAATTCCTAGGTTCTGCTGTATTTTTAAGGATGCAAAAGACCTGAGTATCAGAAAGATAATAATATACATATTCATATCTTATCTGTTCAGTCCAGTTCAGTTCAGTCACTCAGTCGTGTCCAACTCTTTGCAACCCCATGGACCATAGCACACCAAGCCTCCCTGTCCATCACCAACTCTTGGAATTTGCTCAAACTCATGTCCATTGAGTTGGCGATGCTATCCAACCATCTCATCGTCTGTTGCCCCCTCCTCCTCCTACCCTCAATCTTTCCCAGCATCAGGGTCCTTTCAAATGAGTCAGCTCTTTGCATCAGGTGGCCAAAGTATTGGAGTTTCAGCTTCAGCATCAGTCCTTCCAATCAACACCCAGGACTGATCTCCTTTAGGATGATCTGTTACCTATCTACAAAACTTTTTTGACAAAATAGATCTCCACTTCCATCACATCGTCTTCCCTCATTTCTCTGCATAATGAACAATGCATAATGTGCTTAGTGATGGCCCCGGGAAATGAAAGCATCTTAGAGATAAGTCACTTTCTGGCACTTTTGTGCCTTGGAGATTACTGACTGTTTGGTCTTGCACAGTACTGATTAATTAGAGTTATCCTAAAACAGTTCAGCCAGTGAATGCCTCCTCCAAACCATCTGTGAGCTTTACTCATGTAATTTCTTGGATTAATTCTAAGGAAATTATCCTATCATCATAATTACTGTGGCTGGATAACCAACTGCTTTCTGAGCTGGAGGAAAACCAGAGAGAAACAGAAGCCAAGAATAATTTCTTTTATGACCCCCTAAAACAATAGGTCCAATTTAATTGTACTGGGCATGTCAAATGGGAAAATACAAAACTGACATACTGTTAAGAATTATGGAAACAGTTCTTTTTGGCTAATGATGTCGAGTTTCTTGTTTACAAGATAATTTTTTTTCCTCTGAAGAGGCACCCACAGTATAACAATCTTTTGGGTTAATGATTTACTAGAATGCGAGATTTTGATAAGCTTTTACAACAATTTGTCTCCTTGAAAACTATTCATTTTCCACTAGAGCTAATGTCTAGCACAATAGATCAAAAGGTTGTCTAAAATCCAAGAGAAATTCATTTGGTTTTCATTATATGTAGATAAATTAATTTTTTAAATATTAATCTCAAATAAATATATGGCTAAGTGTTGTGAGAAATATCAATAACTTCAGATACGCAGATGACACAACCCTTATGGCAGAAAGTGAAGAGGAACTCAAAAGCCTCTTGATAAAAGTGAAAGAGGAGAGTGAGAAAGTTGGCTTAAAGCTCAACATTCAGAAAATGAAGATCATGGCATCTGGTCCCATCACTTCACGGAAAATAGATGGGGAAACAGTGGAAACAGTGTCAGATTTTATTTTTTGGGGCTCCAAAATCACTGTAGATGGTGATTGCAGCCATGAAATTAAAAGACACTTACTCCTTTGAAGGAAAGTTATGACCAACCTAGAAAGCATATTCAAAAGCAGAGACATTACTTTGCCAACAAAGGTCTGTTTAGTCAAGGCTATGGTTTTTCCAGTGGTCATGTATGGATGTGAGAGTTGGACTGTGAAGAAAGCTGAGCGCTGAAGAATTGATGCTTTTGAACTGTGGTGTTGGAGAAGACTCTTGAGAGTCCCCTGGACTGCAAGGAGATTCAACCAGTCCATTCTGAAGGAGATCAGCCCTGGGTGTTCTTTGGTAGGACTGATGCTAAAGCTGAAACTCCAGTACTTTCTTTGGCCACCTCATGCGAAGAGTTGACTCACTGGAAAAGACTCTGATGCTGGGAGGGATTGAGGGCAGGAGGAGAAGGGGATGACAGAGAATGAGATTGCTGGATGGCTCACCGACTCAATGGACATGAGTTTGGGTGAACTCCGGGAGTTGGTGATGGACAGGGAGGCCTGGCGTGCTGCAATTCATGGGGTCGCAAAGAGTCGGACACAACTGAGCGACTGAACTGAACTGAACTGAAGGGTTGTGATTCTACTTGCTCTGAAAATAGCCATTTTTAGTATTGGCTCCACTACTTATGAACTAAGGTCCTGTGTAAGTATATTTACCTACCTTGCTTCTATTTCTCTCACATAAAAAGTGGGCTAATAAAAAGGGTGCTTTCAAGATTAGTCTATGTTTGCTCTCTTCTCTTTAATAGGTTTTATTTTGTTCTCAACTGTATCACTTTAGTTTTCTCAATCCCCACTCAAAAACTAACTCCTGTGAGAATTAATTAGATCTATTAAATACAAAATCCAAAGGTTTTTCTCTTGATCTTCACTCTCTTGAGATGTCATCACCACTTGGCATGTTGATCTTTTAATTGAAACATTATTTTTTTCTTAGATTTCTCGATAGTGTTTTCTGTTTCTTTCCTACTCCTTGAGAACTCTTTCCCCTCTTTAAATGCAATTATTCTCAAGATTTGTTTCTTTGTCATTAAAAAAATCTCATTTATAACACACTTTCCTTGAATAATATCTCCAGATATTATTTATTCAATGGTGACCTTACATTTTTACCTCCAGCCTAATTTTCCCCCTAATGAATCCAGATGTCCTACAGATATTAAGTAGTCATATTTCTAAAATTCCAGACTATTTTTGTTTTCCTGCATCACAAGGTATTCTAAGCTGAAGGCTTTATTGTCTAATCACCATCCCCATCATATCATCAGCATCACTGTTAAAAATGTAATATATATCTTTTATTGAACATTGACTATGATCTAGGAAGCATTAGATGTTTTGAAAACATTATCTCATTTAATAATCACAAACACTCCAATTCTTAAAATTAGTGAAAGAGGATAAATGAGGTTAAAACAATTGCATATGATCTTATAGTTGTTTAATGGCAAAGCTGAAATTGTAACGTGGCTTTATGTTAACACTTGGGCAGGCATGCATGCATGCTAAGTTGCTTCAGTCGTGTCTGACTCTTTGAGATCCTATGGACTGAAGCCTGCCAGGCTCCTCTGTCTAAGAGATTCTTTAGGAAAGAATACCAGAGTGGGTTGCCATGCCCTCCTCCCAGGGATGTTCCTGATCCAGGGATTGCACCCAAATATCTTACTTCTCCTACATTGGCAAGTGAGTTCTTTACCACTAGCGCCACCTGGGAAGCCTGTGACACTTAAGTATATAATTAAAACTACCACACTCCACTGCTTCTCTCACTGGGCTTCATGTTTCCAATCCCTTTCCGGGACTACCTAAGTTATGTATTAAATGTGCCTTAAGCCTGTCTCATCCTGTTGTTATCTTTCTACTTCAGATTGTTTATTATTTATTTATTATCACTTCTAGAGAAGATGACTTGAAACTTTACTTAAAATCTAATTTAATTTAAAATTAAAATTATTTTTATCTTTGCTTTTCAAAATATTTTATATAATTTCATCTTTATGTATGTGATACAGGTAACCTGTTATGTTTGGAGACATATGGAGTGATTATACAATTTTTCAAAATGGAAAATAGTAAGTATTTACTGCCCCAGTGGCTCAGCTGGTAAAGAATTGGCCTGCAATGTGGGAGACCTGGGTTTGATCTCTGGGTTGGGAAGATCCCCCGAAGAAGGAATGGATACTCACTCCAGTATTCTGGCATGGAGAATTCCATGGACTGTGTAGTCCATAGCACTCAATATGCCAGCAAATTTGGAAAACTCAGCAGTGGCCACAGGACTGGAAAAGGTCAGTTTTGATTTCAATCCCTAAGAAAGGCAATGCCAAAGAATGCTCAAACTATTGCACAATTGCACTTGTCTCACATGCTAGCAAAGAAATGCTCAAAATTCTCCAAGCCAGTCTTCAGCAATATGTGAGCTATGAACTTCCAGCTGTTCAAGCTGGTTTTAGAAAAGGCAGAGGAACCCAAGATCAAATTGACAACATCTGCTGGATCATTGAAAAAGCAAGAGTTCCAGAAAAACATCTATTTTTGCTTTCTTGACTATGCCAAAGCCTTTGACCCTGTGGATCACAATAAACTGTGGAAAATTCTGAGAGATGGGAATACAGACCACCTGACCTGCCTCTTGAGAAACCTGTATGCAGGTCAGGAAGTAACAGTTAGAACTGGACATGGAACAACAGACTGGTTCCAAATAGGAAAAGGAGTATGTCAAGGCTGTATATTGTCACCCTGCTTATTTAACTTATATGCAGAGTACATTATGAGAAACGCTGAGCTGGAAGAAGGTCTGTTTAGTCAAGGCTACTCCTTGGAAGGTTTTTCCAGTGGTCATGTATGGATGTGAGAGTTGGACTGTGAAGAAAGCTGAGCGCTGAAGAATTGATGGATTGAACTGGACTGTGGTGTTGGAGAAGACTCTTGAGAGTCCCCTTGGACTGCAAGGAGATTCAACCAGTCCATTCTGAAGGAGATCAGCCCTGGGTGTTCTTTGGAAGGACTGATGCTAAAGCTGAAACTCCAGTACTTTTTGGCCACCTCATGCGAAGAGTTGACTCATTGGAAAAGACTCTGATGCTGGGAGGATTGAGGCAGGAGGAGAAGGGGATGACAGAGAATGAGATTGCTGGATGGCTCACCGACTCAATGGACATGAGTTTGGGTGAACTCCGGGAGTTGGTGATGGACAGGGAGGCCTGGTGTGCTGCAATTCATGGGGTCGCAAAGAGTCGGACACAACTGAGCGACTGAACTGAACTGAACTGAAGGGTTGTGATTCTACTTGCTCTGAAAATAGCCATTTTTAGTATTGGCTCCACTACTTATGAACTAAGGTCCTGTGTAAGTATATTTACCTACCTTGCTTCTATTTCTCTCACATAAAAAGTGGGCTAATAAAAAGGGTGCTTTCAAGATTAGTCTATGTTTGCTTCTTCTCTTTAATAGGTTTTATTTTGTTCTCAACTGTATCACTTTAGTTTTTTCAATCCCCACTCAAAAACTAACTCCTGTGAGAATTAATTAGATCTATTAAATACAAAATCCAAAGGTTTTCTCTTGATCTTCACTCTCTTGAGATGTCATCACCACTTGGCATGTTGATCTTTTAATTGAAACATTATTTTTTCTTAGATTTCTACTATAGTGTTTTCTGTTTCTTTCCTACTCCTTGAGAACTCTTTCCCCTCTTTAAATGCAATTATTCTCAAGATTTGTTTCTTTGTCATTAAAAAAATCTCATTTATAACACACTTTCCTTGAATAATATCTCCAGATATTATTTATTCAATGGTGACCTTACATTTTTACCTCCAGCCTAATTTTCCCCCTAATGAATCCAGATGTCCTACAGATATTAAGTAGTCATATTTCTAAAATTCCAGACTATTTTTGTTTTCCTGCATCACAAGGTATTCTAAGCTGAAGGCTTTATTGTCTAATCACCATCCCCATCATATCATCAGCATCACTGTTAAAAATGTAATATATATCTTTTATTGAACATTGACTATGATCTAGGAAGCATTAGATGTTTTGAAAACATTATCTCATTTAATAATCACAAACACTCCAATTCTTAAAATTAGTGAAAGAGGATAAATGAGGTTAAAACAATTGCATATGATCTTATAGTTGTTTAATGGCAAAGCTGAAATTGTAACGTGGCTTTATGTTAACATTTTGGGCAGGCATGCATGCATGCTAAGTTGCTTCAGTCGTGTCTGACTCTTTGAGATCCTATGGACTGAAGCCTGCCAGGCTCCTCTGTCTAAGAGATTCTTTAGGAAAGAATACCAGAGTGGGTTGCCATGCCCTCCTCCCAGGGATGTTCCTGATCCAGGGATTGCACCCAAATATCTTACTTCTCCTACATTGGCAAGTGAGTTCTTTACCACTAGCGCCACCTGGGAAGCCTGTGACACTTAAGTATATAATTAAAACTACCACACTCCACTGCTTCTCTCACTGGGCTTCATGTTTCAATCCCTTCCGGGACTACCTAAGTTATGTATTAAATGTGCCTTAAGCCTGTCTCATCCTGTTGTTATCTTTCTACTTCAGATTGTTTATTATTTATTTATTATCACTTCTAGAGAAGATGACTTGAAACTTTACTTAAAATCTAATTTAATTTAAAATTAAAATTATTTTTATCTTTGCTTTTCAAAATATTTTATATAATTTCATCTTTATGTATGTGATACAGGTAACCTGTTATGTTTGGAGACATATGGAGTGATTATACAATTTTTCAAAATGGAAAATAGTAAGTATTTACTGCCCCAGTGGCTCAGCTGGTAAAGAATTGGCCTGCAATGTGGGAGACCTGGGTTTGATCTCTGGGTTGGGAAGATCCCCCGAAGAAGGAATGGATACTCACTCCAGTATTCTGGCATGGAGAATTCCATGGACTGTGTAGTCCATAGCACTCAATATGCCAGCAAATTTGGAAAACTCAGCAGTGGCCACAGGACTGGAAAAGGTCAGTTTTGATTTCAATCCCTAAGAAAGGCAATGCCAAAGAATGCTCAAACTATTGCACAATTGCACTTGTCTCACATGCTAGCAAAGAAATGCTCAAAATTCTCCAAGCCAGTCTTCAGCAATATGTGAGCCATGAACTTCCAGCTGTTCAAGCTGGTTTTAGAAAAGGCAGAGGAACCCAAGATCAAATTGACAACATCTGCTGGATCATTGAAAAAGCAAGAGTTCCAGAAAAACATCTATTTTTGCTTTCTTGACTATGCCAAAGCCTTTGACCCTGTGGATCACAATAAACTGTGGAAAATTCTGAGAGATGGGAATACCAGACCACCTGACCTGCCTCTTGAGAAACCTACATGCAGGTCAGGAAGTAACAGTTAGAACTGGACATGGAACAACAGACTGGTTCCAAATAGGAAAAGGAGTATGTCAAGGCTGTATATTGTCACCCTGCTTATTTAACTTATATGCAGAGTACATTATGAGAAACGCTGAGCTGGAAGAAGCACAAGCTGGAATCAAGATTGCCGGGAGTAATATCAATCACCTCAGATATGCAGATGACACCACCCTTATGGCAGAAAGTGAAGAGGAACTCAAAAGCCTCTTGATCAAAGTGAAAGACGAGAGTGAAAAAGTTGGCTTAAAGCTCAACATTCAGAAAACTAAGATCATGGCATCTGGCCTCATCACTTCATGGGAAGTAGATGGGGAAACAGTGGAAACAGTGTCAGACTTTATTTTTGGGGGCTCCAAAATCACCCTAGATGGTGACTGCAGCCATGAAATTAAAAGACGCTTACTCCTTGGAAGGAAAGTTATGATCAATTTAGATAGCATATTGAAAAGCAGAGACATTACTTTGCCAACAAAGGTCCATCTAGTCAAAGCTATGGTTTTTTCAGTGGTCATGTATGGATGTGAGAGTTGGACTGTGAAGAAAGCTGAGCGCTGAAGAATTTATGCTTTTGAACTGTGGTGTTGGAGAAGACTCTTGAGAGTCCCTTGGACTGCAAGGAGATTCAACCTGTCCATTCTAAAGGAGATCACCCCTGGGTGTTCTTTGGAAGAAATGAGGCTAAAGCTGAAACTCCAGTACTTTGGCCACCGCATGCGAAGAGTTGACTTGCCAGGGTCCAGCCCCGGCTGATCCAGAGTATTCGAAGGAGAGTCGGCGTCGGCGACCTATTTACATATTCATCAAAGATATAAAGAGTAATAGAATGAGGATAGCGCAGTAGGAAAATTCAGTGGAGGAAAAAGGCTGAGTAGCTTGGTTTACGTGGAAAATCAATATAACCCGTGACACTAGGTTAGCTCTGACCACGGAGGCCGCAGGCGCCCTCTTGAATAGCGGAAGGTGCCCCACCTTAGACACCTTCTCGAGTGGGTCTTAGAAGCCCAGGCAAATAAATGGTCGCAGAGGACCTCCGCGCTCCAGATGGAGACTCAGCTGGAAGTTAAGGAGAAGAATAAAATGGGGAGACCAACCTTTGGTGAGCAAGGCCTGTAGCTTTATCTTCAACAGGGGCTTTTATACCCTAAGTTACACATAGAGGATAATAGGGGATGCAAAGTCAGCAGTCTTTGATCCTTATCAAAAACCAGGGTTTCTTTCCTGCAAATTTATCGTATACAAATGGTTTAGGTGATTTACATCATCTTCTGGCCAGAAGGCCTATTAACATTTTATGACTCTTGACAAAGACTTATTTTCTCTAAGAGTAATTATTTTAAGGTTTGGCGCCATCTTCCGAAGGTGTTAGATAAAATTGCATTCCTATAGGGCAGAGATGCAATGGGTTTCCAACAAAGGAATGAATTTATTACCTTAAGGGTCTAAAGTTG
Source organism: Bos mutus (assembly GCF_027580195.1). NCBI lineage: Eukaryota > Metazoa > Chordata > Mammalia > Artiodactyla > Bovidae > Bos > Bos mutus. Next base: position 90,167,561 of record NC_091625.1, on the reverse strand, counting down.
CTAACACCAAGGTCACTACTTATTTTTTCTACATACCAACTATATTAATTAATACACATTCAAGGATACAATACAGGGGATGTGAAAACTTGGCAACAAGCATTGGCTCATCAATGAAATCTTTTACTAGTTTTATTCTGACAGTTTCTAACTCTCTGAGAGGCTCTAAGCTATTTGAATATCTTAAGCTTCCCGTGCCTCTCGAGGCTGGGAGACTGTAAACAATCGTATGCATAGCTGCAGGAGTCCGGATAAACTTGTCAGGCGAGTTAGAGAGCTATCTGAGAGGTTTGGATTTAAACACTCCTAATTGCCCAGGAACTTTATTAATTGGAGCTGTAAGTTAACACTTTGACAGAGAGAGCGAGATGGTCGTGGGGGACAGCCCCCAGTAAAGTCAGAGGTGAGTGCACAAAGCAATAAAGTAGGCAGACTCTGATTTTTTGGGGGGTAGATGCTCGAGAATATCCAGGGGGACTCCTGAGGCTCAGTCCCGCCTTTGCGTATGCTGAGCCTCCTTCCTCATGACCTTTGTCACAAGTGGAATGCCTCACCGGCTCCCGGCATTGACTCATTGGAAAAGACCCTGATGCTGGGAGGGATTGGGGGCAGGAGGAGAAGGGGACGACAGAGGATGAGATGGCTGGATGGCATCACCGACTCGATGGACGTGAGTTTGAGTGAACTCCGGGAGTTGGTGATGGACAGGGAGGCCTGGCGTGCTGAGATTCCTGGGGTTGCAAAGAGTCGGACACGACTGTGCAACTGAACTGAACTGAATGATTTAATCCTCATGGCTACCTCAATTTGTTAACAAGGAAACTGAGGCATAGAGAGGTTATGTGGTTTGCTCAGAAAACCAATGTTTAACATCTGAGAATTTAGCTCCAAAGTCCAAATCTTACCCTCTAGTCTGTAAACACATTTTAGTATATGTATATATATATAAAGAATCAAAAAACACAGAATATATCCTTATTGTTCCAACATTGATTAGTAATGCACATTTTGTGCCTGTTATTATCATTGACATGAATTAAAGAGTAGAATGCAGTTAGACCAGAGCTATAATCATATCTTATAACAACTATCGGAGAAGGCAATGGCACCCCACTCCAGTACTCTTGCCTGGAAAATCTCATGGATGGAGGAGCCTGGTAGGCTGCAGTCCATGGGGTTGCTAAGAGTTGAACACGACTGAGTGACTTCATTTTCACTTTTCACTTTCATGCATTAGAGAAGGAAATGGCAACCCACTCCAGTGTTCTTGCCTGGAGAATCCCAGGGATGGCAGAGCCTGGTGGGCTGCCGTCTATGGGGTCGCACAGAGTCCGACACGACTGAAGCGACTTAGCAGCAGCAGCAGCATAACAACTATCTGTATTAATAACAGAGAGCTCTTATACTGTCAATTAAAGGAAAATTTTAAACGTATGTACCAATTTATGTGCAGGCTACAGGTTCCAAAATTCTACAGGTTCTGTGTAATAGGTGCACTTGACACTCATCCCAGCAAAGACAGTGGTAAGCAGCCAACAGGTTCCTATTTACAGTTGCATATTTTTTAATTTGAGACTATTTAAGATATTATGATTACTGCATCACTCTATAATTTCCTCCTTGGTTGTTTGGGCATTATTACTTTTTTCCCAGGAGAAAAATTTTCAAGAAATGCTTATATTACCAGGGAAAATAGTAATATGAGGCAAGCTTTGCAAACAAGGCAAAGTAACTAGGAATCCAAGCAAGTTAATGTAGCTTGACTTATTTTAATTTACTTCATTTTAATCATTTTTTACGGTATTTTCTTCTTCCTTTTTCTATTTTTCAAAGTTGTTTTTTCTACTTCATAGGAAAATGATTTTGGAGACCTACATATTTTTCATTTAAATTCGATGAATACAATTGCTTAGAATGCCCATTACAGCTCTAATTCTTAATTAAAATTTACTTTTAAGGGAAAAAGATAGCCCAGATACTCTATTATACATTATTCAATTCCTCAAGTACCTCCTTTACTCTTCACTTTTATAAAACACTCATTTATTATGTTATTACTTGTAGTCTGTGGTCTTAATAGCATTCATCATAATCACCTGAAGGAATCACCAAGATAAATCATCCCACACTTCTTAGCTTGCTTCATAACATTCCTGCTTCCCCTAATAGAATTTTTAAAGAATATAAAGCTTTTAGGTAGATTATTTTTCTTTTGTGAAATCTCATTATATCTTAAGTACTGTGCACCTAAAATTTTCTCAAGAGTTTTTGGGTGTCCAGGTACATGAGAAATGACCTTCATTCATGGTTTTTATTACTAGCTATCACATGGCATACCATTCTTACATTATCTGAATGGCATCGAAATGAAAGGGGACATTTTGAACATCAAAAACCAGATGAAGAAATGAAATAACAATTGCTGAATGATTATGCATGAATCAATAGCAGTTTCCTAAGGGAAGGTACTAAGTTGACTCTTGCTACTGCTGCTGCTAAGTCGCTTCAGTCGTGTCGGACTCTGTGCGACCCCATGTACGGCAGCCCACCAGGCTCCCCCATCCCTGGGATTCTCCAGGCAAGAACACTGGAGTAGGTTGCCATTTCCTTCTCCAATGCATGAAAGTGAAAAGTGAAAGTGAAGTCACTGAGTCATATCCGACTCTTAGCGACCCGTAGACTGCAGCCTACCAGGCTTCTCCGTCCATGGGATTTTCCAGGCAAGAGTACTGGAGAGGGGTGCCATGAAGAAATGAAATAAAAACTGCTGAATGATCATGCATGAATCAATACCAGTTTTCTAAGGGAAGGTACTGAGTTGACTCTTATTGCAGAGCTAAAGATGCTCTCTTGCTTTTCTTGATAGTTTTTCTAATGAAGGTTTTGTCACATAATTTGTTAAAGTTCTCAAGAGGTATTCTTGGGAGTGTATTCAGAATAATACAATAAAGTTATTTTTTTTCCAAATGTTATATTAATATCAAGACACAAGCTATGATCAAAGACAAGATTGCTTAAAATGATTAAAAATTTGAATTAGAATATTATGTCCTTATAAAATCCATGTCCCAAGATACAGGCTCAAAATGTGGAAGTGAATTTTAAAGAGAATTAAAATAAATTCAGTATGAGTATACACAATACCCGTGATGAGAAAACAATTGCTATTTAAGAGAAAATAATTAGATATAATGTAGCAAAAATTATGAAAATTATCCCAAATTTTAAAAATCAACATCCTGAAAGCAGTGGTATAAAACCTTACAGGCATTATGATGTTTATGCAATTTAAGGTCAAGAAGCAACAGTTAGAACCAGACATGGAACAATGGACTGGTTCCATTTTGGGAAAGAAGTACATCAAAGCTGTATATTGTCACCTTGCTTATTTAACTTATATGCAGAGTACATCATGTGAAATGCTGGACTGGATGAAGTGCTTGCTGGAATCAAGATTGCCAGGAGAAATATCAATAACCTCAGATATGCAGATGACACCACCCTTATGGCAGAAAGCGAAGAGGAACTAAAGAGCTTCTTGATGAACGTGAAAGAGGAGAGTGAAAAATCTGGCTTAAAACTCAACATTCAAAAAGCTAAAATCATGGCATTTGGTCCCATTACTTCATGGCAAACAGATGGGGAAACAATGGAAACCCTGAAAGACTTTATTTTGGGGGCTTCAAAATCACTGCAGATGGTGACTGCTATGAAATTAAAAGATGCTTGCTCCTTGGAAGAAAAGCTATGAACAACCTAGACAGCATTTTAAAAAGCAGAGACATTACTCTGCTGACAAATATTCATCTAGTCAAAGGTATGTTTTTTCCAGTAGCCGTGTATGGATGTGAGAGCTGGACCATAAAGAAAGCTGAGTGCCAAAGAATTGATGCTTTTCAATGTGGTGTTGTAGGAGACTCTTGAGAGTTCCTTGGACTGCAGAGAAATCCAACCAGTCCATCCTAAAGAAAATCAATCCTGAATATTCACTGGAAGGATTGATGCTGAAGCTGAAGCTCCAATCCTTTGGCCATTGGATGCAAAGACCTGACTCACTGGAAAAGACCCTGATGCTGTGAAAGATTGAAGGCAGGAGGAGAAGGGGATGACAGAGGATGAGATGGTTGGATGGCATCATCAACTTGATGGAAATGAGTTTGAGCAAGCTCCAGGAGTTGGTGATGGATGGTGAAGTCTGGCGTGTTGCAGTCCATGGGGTTGCAAAGAGTCAGACACGACTGAGTGATTGAAATGAACTGAACTGAACTGAATGTAATACATCAACTATGATGCTTTCCTCAGTGGCCTTATGAAAGAATCACCTTCAGTGATGGTCCATTTACACTTCTTGATTCTCATCTGTAAGTGCTGACCTTAATTTTAACCTATTGGATTCCACAGCAAATTGAGACAGGGTACAATTGCAGAGCTCTAGCTGTGGGACACTGCCAGAGAGCCAGTGGACCAAGACAGTGAATAGGCAAAATTGTACTCAATGAACAGTTGTGAACTTTACATTAAGCATTTTAATTGTTTTTTCCAATTATTTGAATTTTTAAGCCAAATAAATGAAGATAAATGAAACAAGAAGATAAAATTAAGTTAGAAATATTTAAAAAAATTTTTTGTATGAATCAGCTCAAAGAAAGTCAATGGCAACATTTTGAATCATTATATTTCCAGTGTATTGTCTGTTATTGTTTGTTTAAAAAATCTTAATCTCAGTAAAGTATACACAGATTATTTATTATGAAGATGATAATGGCATATTTTGAGTTGATCTGTTACCCCTCTTTCCTGCAATAATTAATAACAGAGCCATCTTTATATAAGTTCCATCTTTAGTGTGTGGTAGGTGAATTTAATCATCTTGCAGTTAGCTCTCTGTTTTCTATATTAGTGACAAGGCACATCCATTTCATTCAAAGGCAATATCCTTATTTTCCTTTACAATACAATTTTATATAATCTCCGTGGAGATGCTTCTTGCCTACACCAAGTCTTAGTGAAATTATCATTTTGTGTGTGGTTCAAAATATGTGGAAAGAAAGAAACCAATTACTAGAACTGCGTATAAGACAAAATCATGTATTCAGGAACAAGGCAGAAGGTTCAAGGTCAGAGAAATACTGGTAAAAAAAAGTGCTTTATTGCTAAGTCTAGATCTGTTATATCACCAGAGCTTAAATAAAATTTGAAAAGATGAGAATTGCTCTTCTGTTGTAGAATGAGTCATACAAGGAAGCAAAATGAGGAAATGAGACAAAAAGACTGAGGTTTTCATTAGCTTTCAAAACTGATGATTCTGAAACATGAATAGAAAGATATTACAGTCAATTTTGCTTTCATTCTTAAGACATAAATTTTTTCAAATGTGACCGATGTATTATGGAACAACTTTCATCTTTGAGGAATACTAGGTAAACTAGAAAACTCCCTGGCTAAACCCAACAGCTTCAAAATATACGAATGCACATGTGCACACACCTCTAGCATCCAGCTGCTCCTCAGTTCATTGCGTGTAGTATGAGACACACCCAGCTACATCTGGTGTCAGAAGTTTTCATCTTATTTCAGATACCCCTCTTACCTCACTTCATAAAAAAGTTTTCATGTGTTTGTTGGCCATCTCACTCATGTATTTTTTGATAGAGTTAGTTTCCCAACTGCTGTTTTTCTAGTCACCTCATTACTTCACTGGTCAGAGACTCCTCTTTAGGTCCTTACCATGTGGTTCTCTCTTTAGGGCAGGTCACAATATGACAGCTTGCTTCATCAGAATTAGCATGATAGAAGAGCAAGAGAGAGAGAATATGCAAGCAAGATAGACGTGCCCATCTTTTATTACCTAATCTTGAATGTAACACACCATCATTTTTGCTGTTAGAAGCAAACCACTTAAGTGTCAGACAACTGACAAATCAATAGCAAGATCTTTATCTTACTTGCATCTGTTTAAGAGTATTTAAATTTTGAGTGGTTGTAAATAACCATTTATTTACATTATCATTTAAACTATCTAAAATGTTGATTTTGTGTTTGCAACTAAAACAACGTAGAATCTATTTAGAATGAAAAGGAAGCAAATATTAATTGCTGATTCAAATATTAAGACTTTATTTAAAAGATGCTTGTTATTCCTAGACATTTTTAAAATGAAGTTTAATCTTCATGTTGGCCTTGGAAACTCATACTTGCCTAATCATAGTAGTTGACATCAACACCACATCACAAACTAAAAATATTTTAGACCAGAAGGAAATGGCAACCCACTCTAGGATTCTTGCCTGGAGAATTCCACGGACAAAGGAGCCTGGTGGGCTACAGTCCATGGGGTCACAACTAACACTGATACTGCTACTTAAAAATTAATTAAAGATTAGCAAAGCAAAATCAAAGCTGATTGTAAGGAATAAACTAACCCTGTCTAACATAATTCACCAAGATAATATGCCTTCAAGTGTGGATATTGCTAAAACAATTCCTTTGCTGCTAGGAAATGCCAAATTGCAAAATAGTTGTGGTGAGAAAGATGATCTTTCCATTTTTCTTGGATAAACAACTGGTTTGCTATTCATACTCATTTGTGAAAGTCCAGTTTTTAAGAAAGCAAATCATTGCTAAACACATGTACATTAGTTTTAGCTGATATCAATGTGTGCTCAGTCTTGTCCAACCCTTTTGACCCCACAGACAGTAGCCCGCCAGGCTCCTCTCTCCATGGGATTTCCCAGACAAGAATACTGGAGTGGGTCGCCGTGCCCTCTTCCAGGGGATCTTCCTGACCCAGGGATGGAATTCGTATCTCTTGCATCTGCTATATTGGCAGGCGATTTCTTTACCACTAGCACCACCTGGGTAGTTTTAGCTGATAAGCAATATAAAAGAAGCTCATTTTCATTTTCTGGACTTCTTTTAAATGGTGAAAGAGACAAAGAATTGTTCATATAATTATGAAAAGTAATCTTACTTTGGTACTGTCAGTTTATAAGGCCTTTTTGAAGATATACTTAGACGTCTTAATTGACTTTTTTAATAGCTTTTTAAAATAGATGAATTAGTTATTACATTTAAAAACAAGTCTTCCTATGAAATCAAGTTAAAATGGACTCAAACTTTCCAAAGGGAAATTATCCAGGTTCCACAGTATAAGATTTTTTTCTTTAATTTAAGGAAATTTATTTTAAACTAGTAATCTTTTTTTGTTTGATCATCTTTGGAGAGACCTTTTTAGCATAAGAATCATTTACATATTTCCATATTGTATTGTTGTTGAGGTATAGCTTGATAAAATTTTTCTCATCCCATTGATGATGAAGATTTAAGTTGGTCATTTTAAAAGTAAGAGCAGGCATCAGTAATAATTCTTAATTTAACATACTATGCTATTTACAGAGGCTGAAAGAAAGGAAAGGAAATATGTTTGTAATAAATCATAATGAGATTCAAGCCTTGCAACATTTTAAATTTTAAGTCAATCTTTGGGACTATATAGACAGTATTCATTGTAGCAGTCACCCCAAAATAAAGCGAGATGACTTAGAAATTGAATAAATAAAATCCTCTTCGTCTTATATCATATATTATATATCTTATACCTTATATCAAGGTCTCTCCTTCTTCCTTGGAAAATTCACTGAAACAAAGGGACTTCCTTGGTAGTCCAGTTGTTTATACTCTGCAAATCTGGTGCAGGGGGCATGATTTTGATCCCTGGTTGGGGAACTAAGATCCCACGTGCCATGTGATGAGGCCAAAAAATTTACAAAAAAAAATCACCTAGCTTTAAAAGAAACTTAAAAAATAATTATTTTTAAAAAGGTACTAATTGTTTTAATAGAACAAAGTAATGTATACCTAGCATGTGAGATGAGTGCAATTGTGCAGTACTTTGATCATTCTTTGGCATTGCCTTTCTTTGGGATTGGAATGAAAACTGACTTTTTCCAGTCCTGTGGCCACTGCTGAGTTTTCCAAATTTGCTGGCATATTGAGTGCAGCACTTTTACAGCATCATCTTTCAGGATTTGAAATAGCTCCACTGGAATTTCATCACCTCCACTAGGTTTGCTCCTAGTGATGCTTTCTAAGGCCCACTTGACTTCACATTCCAGGATGTCTGGCTCTAGGTCAGTGATCACACCATCGTGATTATCTGGGTCGTGAAGATCTTTTTTGTGCAGTTCTTCTGTGTATTCTTGCCACCTCTTCTTAATATCTTCTGCTTCTGTTAGGTCCATACCATTTCTGTCCTTTATTGAGACCATCTTTGCATGAAATGTTCCCTTGGTATCTCTAATTTTCTTGAAGAGATCTCTAGTCTTTCCCATTCTGTTGTTTTCCTCTATTTCTTTGCACTGATCACTGAGGAAGGCTTTCTTGTCTCTCTTTGCTATTCTTTGGAACTCTGCATTCAGATGTTTATATCTTTTCTTTTCTCCTTTGCTTTTCACTTCTCTTCTTTTCACAGCTATTTGTAAGGCCTCCTCAGACAACCATTTTGCATTTTTGCATTTCTTTTCCATGGGGATGGTCTTGATCCCTGTCTCCTGTACAATGTCACGAACCTCTGTCCATAGTTCATCAGGCACTCTATCTATCAGATCTAGTCCCTTAAATCTCTTTCTCACTTTCACTGTATAATCTCAAATTCTGCTCAAAATTCTGCAAGCCAGGCTTCAGCAATATGTGAGCCATGAACTTGCAGATGTTCAAGCTCGTTTTACAAAAGGCAGAGGAACCAGAGATTAAATTGCCAACATTCGCTGGATCACCAAAAAAGCAAGAGAGTTCCAGAAAAACATCTATTTCCGCTTTCTTGACTATGCCAAAGCCTTTGACTCTGTGGACCACAATAAACTGTGGAAAATTCTGAAAAAGATAGGAATACCAGACCACCTGACATGCCCCTTGAGAAACCTATATGCAGGTCAGGAAGCAACAGTGAGAACTGGACATGGAACAACAGACTGGTCCCAAATAGGAAAAGGAGTATGTCAAGGCTGTATATTGTCACCCTGATTATTTAACTTATATGCAGAGTACATCATGAGAAATGCTGGGCTGGAAGATGCACATGCTGGAATCAAGATTGCCGGGAGAAATATCAGTCACCTCAGATATGCAGATGACACCACCCTTATGGCAGAAAGTGAAGAGGAACTAAAAAGCCTCTTGATGAAAGTGAAAGAGGAGAGTGAAAAAGTTGGCTTAAAGCTTAACATTCAGAAAACGAAGATCATGGCATCCAGTCCCATCACTTCATGGGAAATAGATGGGGAAACAGTGGAAACAATGTCAGACTTTATTTTTCTGGGCTCCCAAATCACTGCAGATGGTGACTGCAGCCATGAAATTAGAAGACGCTTACTCCTTCCTTGGAAGAAAAGTTATGACCAACCTAGATAGCATATTGAAAAGCAGAGATATTACTTTGCCAACAAAGGTCTGTCTAGTCAAGGCTATGGTTTTTCCAGTGGTCATGTATGGATGTGAGAGTTGGACTGTGAGGAAAGCTGAGTGCTTAAGAATTGATGCTTTTGAACTGTGGTGTTGGAGAAGACCCTTGAGAGTCCCTTGGACTGCAAGGAGATCCAACCAATCCATCCTAAAGGAGATCAGTCCTGGGTGTTCATTGCAAGGACTGATGCTGAAGCTGAAACTCCAATACCCTGGGCACGTCATGCAAAAAGTTGACTCATTGGAAAAGACTCTGATGCTGGGAGGGATTGGTAGCAGGAGGAGAAGGGGACGACAGAGGATGAGATGGCTGGATGGCATCACCGACTAGATGGACTTGAGTTTGAGTGAACTCTGGGAGTTGGTGATGGACAGGGAGGCCTGGCGTGCTGTGATTCATTGGGTCGCAAAGAATCGGACACGACTGAATGACTGAACTGAACTGAATGTATAACTATGCTTTCTACAGCTAAAAGTAGAAACCTTAGAAACAGAGTAATAAACTTTTAATTTGATGCATATTCCACTTTGCAATTCTACATTACTAAATAGTTCAGTACTCTAAAGCAACATACAAATAAATAAAACATTCAGGTGAGATGAATTTTGCTATGATATTTTATTAACTCATGAAGAAAATAGTGATGGAGTCTTTCAAAGGCATGTAGTTGGTAAACTGTACCTTACATGTGTCTGTATTTGCTCACTCCAAAGCAAATAGGGTACTTTGAATAGGGTACTTGGATAGGGTACTTTGTTAAATATTTCTAGAGCTTCGTACAAGGTGTGCTACTACACAAATTGAGGTAAAACTTTTAACATTAAAGGAATTAGAATACCTATTTAAAATAATTGATCTTTGGAGGTTTTACTTTTCATTTGGTACTCACAGAACTAATGTAAAGTTATCTGAAGCTTCATAAATAACCTGTATTATCAGAAGGCATGGTTGAAACATAATTGATATAAAGGAAGTTATAATGTTTACTGAGAGACCAATTTATAAAAGTATATAATGAGAGTCTGTATATTGTCATTATTAGTCTTATTTAGGGAGGAGAGTGCTCTAATAACGTAACATACTCATTCTTAACAGCAACAACAAAAAGTCAAGTGTGTCCCTGTAGAAACAAAGAATACTCTTAGTTACTAAAACTCAAAATTGTTAGGTTAACTCAAACAATTTTGCTCCAAATCTACCCTCACTAAATGACCTTCAGATTGTAATTTATGTACTCAAGTAGCAAAATTAAAAAATTTCACAATACATTTGCATAAGATACAATTAATGTACAAATTTTAAAATTTACTGTGTAGTTCATTAATCAAGGATTGTATACAATTTTTTTGTGTGTGGTGTGGTGACATGTTTTTGTAAGGCATTTCTTAAAAACTAATTTAAATAGCTTTTTAACTTACTAATATTGTATGTAAGTCATTTAAAATCTAGAGCTTCATTAAAATAGTTTTCTCCAGTATTAATAAGTAATCATACATTTATTACATTGAAATAATTTTTATGAGTCTGGAAATTATTAACAATCATTAAAGTGTTTCAGCCATGATCTAAATATGATCAATGCAAAGGCCATTTGCTTTTCTTTTAGAAAAGGGCAAAGGGAATAATCAGTTAGCTTGATTATATCTGCTTTGCAGTTTTAATCTTCACTGTAAAATTATTAAGCATCATTCTATCTTATAATTTCAATTTTCCCAGTTTATAAAATATTTATTGATCATTTTCTCTATGTAAGACAAATATGAAATAAAACAAATAATGTCATAAAAGCCTAATAACATATAAATACAGGCATGTTAGTGGAAATAAAGAGAATAAATAAATGTATTCAGGGAAAATTTGTTGAAATGATGACAAAAAACTGTCTTAGTGAATATTCATATTTGGGAATTTAGTCACTGTGATTATAATTAAATGCAACTTTACAAAATTGTGAGTTACCTGCGAACTAATATAAATTTTTAAATAAATAGGTTTCTTGATTTAAAAATTAATAAAAGTACAACATTGGAATTTATCTAGCTAATGCAACTGGAACAACAGACCTGTATGGATTCATTTTGATATTTGGCAAAACTAATACAATTATGTAAAGTTTAAAAATAAAATAAATAAATAAATAAATTAAAAAAAAATAGGAAAAGGAGTACGTCAAGGCTGTTTATCGTCACCCTGCTTATTTAACTTAATGCAGAATACATCATGAGAAACGCTGAGCTAGAGGAAGCACAAGCTGGAATCAAGATTGCAGGGAGAAATATTAGATAACCTCAGATATGCAGATGACACCACCCTTGTGGCAGAAAGTCAAGAAGTACTAAAGAGTCTCTTGATGAAAGTGAAAGAGGAGACTGAAAAAGTTGGCTTAAACCTCAATGTTCAGAAAACTAAGATCATGGCATCTGGTCTCATCAATTCATGGCAAATAGATGTGGAAACAGTGGAAACAGTGACTGACTTTATATTTTGGGCTCCAAAATCACTGTGGATGGTGATTGCAGCCATGAAATTAAAAGATGCTTGCTCCTTGGAAGGAAAGTTATAACCAACCTAGATAGCATATTCAAAAGCAGAGACATTACTTTGCCAACAAAAGTCCATCTAGTCAAGGCTATGGTTTTTCCAGTGTTCATGTATGGATGTGAGGTTTGGACTGTGAAGAAAGCTGAGCACTGAAAAATTGATGCTTTTGAAGTGTGGTGTTGGAGAAGACTCTTGAGAGTCCCTTGGACTGCAAGGAGATCCAACCAGTCCATCCTAAAGGAGATCAGTCCTGGGTGTTCATTGGAGGGACTGATGTTGAAGCTGAAACTCCAATACTTTGGCCACCTTATGCGAAGAGCTGACTCATTTGAAAAGACCCTGATGCTGGGAAAGATTGAGGGCAGGATGAGAAGGGGACGACAGAGGATGAGATGGTTGGATGGCATCACTGACACAATGGACATGGGTTTGGGTGGACTCCAGGAGCTGGTGATGGACAGGGAGGCCTGGCGTTTTTGCGGTTCATGGGGTCACAAAGAGTCAGACACAACTGGGTGACTGAACTGAACTGAACTGAATGTGACTCTGTGATGACTTTCTCATATCAAAACCATTTATTGTCTTTGAAAATGTAATGCACAGTGAAATGAATATTGTTAATTAGGAGTCAAGGGCACTTAAGTCTTTTAATTATCAATGTTTTTTAATTGTAGGGCTTAAATAAACAATTGAAATATTTTAAAGTTAAAGGTATAATAATATATTATCTTTCATTTTTATTTAGACATTTTAAGACCTCTGAAGCTATATTGTAACCATATAAATATATTCAAATTAAGTTTTGTGAACTGTTACACTATGGAATCCTAAAACTGAATAATATGAACCAAACTGAATAACTATTAAGGAAATGAAAATCAATAATTTAAAATTTTACAAAAGTTAGTTTACTTTAATTTTAAGCCATTTAAATATTTTTTGGCTCTCCAAAAATTTGGTTCTCCCTTTTAAACACATTAAAATGTTTTTAGAAGAGGATTTCCAGTTTCTGATTCTACCCATAAAGAGCTTGAAAGTCACCACTCTGACCTAACAACAGATCAAATCTGAACAAATTGAGAAATCAACACCTCTTTTTAAACACGTAAGAAATGTGAGGTCAAGGAACAGATCACTGCCCCGAAATTGGACACACAGACAGGAAGAAAAAGAGAATCACATAAACCTCTGTGGAACCAGGGCTGAAGCAGGAAAACCTGAACTATATTTGATGAATTGTTAGAAAGAGAGAGAAAGAGTGTGTGTGTGTGTGTGTGTGTGTGTGTGTGTGTGTTAGTTGCTCAGTTGTTTCTGACTCTTTCCGACCCCATGGACTATAGCCCACCAGGCTCCTCTGTCTAAAGAATTCTCCAGGCAAGAAGAATACTGGAGTGGGTTGCCATTCCCTTCTCCAGGGGATCTTCCCCATCAAGGGATCGAACCCAGGTCTCCCGCATTGCAGGTAGATTTTTTTACTGTCTGACCCACCAAGGAAACCCGTATTAGAGGCTGCTGCTGCTGCTGCTAAGTCGCTTCAGTCGTGTCCAACTCTGTGCGACCCCATAGACGACAGCCCACCAGGCTCCCCCGTCCCTGGGATTCTCCAGGCAAGAACACTGGAGTGGGTTGCCATTTCTTTCTCCAATGCATGAAAATGAAAAGAGAAAGTGAAGTCGCTCAGTCGTGTCCAACTCCTAGCGATCCCATGGACTGCAGCCCACCAGGCTCCTCTGTCCATGGGATTTGCCAGGCAAGAGTACTGGAGTGGGTTGCCATTGCCTTCTCTGGTATTAGAGGCTAGATATGGACAAATACATGAAATGAAAACTCCAGGAGCAGCTCTCATTGCTTTTATGAGTTTTACCTACAGAGGCTTGACAAGGTGCTAATAGAAAATAGCTGCGAAAAATTCCTTCCTGCTTTTAGAAAAGAGAGGGAGAAAGAAGCCACTTGGAAATACAGCAGAGCATTCTGTGTTTAATAAAATCTTCCTTGAAAGAAACTGGTTATCTAAGACCTACAACTGCTAGAATTTTATCAGAGCCTGACTGACATGGTGAAGGAAAGAACCTAACCCCAGCCTACTCTTGCCATCCTATCATGTCTAAGGGAAGAGGAAAACTGTGAAATACTTGTAAAATTAACGGTCCAGCAGTAGAGGCTCCCTAAAAAACTGACACTAAACATAGTCAGAATGCTTTCCCTTCCGTCACATCTTACCCCACATTACAAAAGGCCTACTGTGGAAAAATAAGGCTGATTTCATCTGTACTTGTTAGTTTGTCTTGATTAGTTGACAGAGCTGGCTAGCAATGATCTGGCCACTCTAATACATTTGGCTGTCACCTGCAGCTCTGAGTGCAATTACATGGTGAGTCTCTTTATATCCACAAGGCTTCTTCAGATGTTAGCGGCTGAATTCTAAGAGCGTGAGGAGATGAAAGTCAAAATTTCGAAGTGATTTTTCAGTTTCTGCTTAGATCACATTTGGTACCAAGGCAACTTCAAAAGACAGCTGAGAATCAAGAAGCTGAAAAGTCACAATGTAAAGAACAGCTATACAAAGCGGGATGAATAACTGAGGACATTTTGGGGTAACTGTGTTGTTGGTGTTTATTCAATTTTTAAATATCTCAGGCCACCACTGGGGTCAAGCTAGAACACGAAAGAGTCAATAAGTTAATACAAACATTTTAAAGACTTACCCAGTGAGTCAAATAATTTGTCCTTGAAATTTGCTCTACCATTCTGAGATTTCTTTCTTTTTATAGATTTTGTATACCTGCCTCTAACTTGGAACCTCTGTGCTTTCTTCAGTGTTGTGAAAGATATTTTTTTTTGAATAAAAATTATATTGTTTGTCAAGGAAATAAACTTTGTAAACTATTTCTTTAACATAGATGTTTTCCATTGTTTCAGAATAAAACTGACAAAATTGTGCTTGCTTAAATGCAAAATTACAGTTCACTTATCCCAAACAACTTTCACGAGAAAATTGAATTTCAGCTAATGGCAAATTGGTTCAAAGGAGAAAAAATATATTCATGAAGTAGGCACTGATTGATTGAAATTGAAAGCTCTACTTCTAAAATTGATTTAGACACGAAATGAAAATCTCTCAAATTATATACGAGAAGCATTTTTATGCCTAGTTATTTAGGAAGTGTTTCTGAACAAGAAACTTATACTTTCATCAATTATGTTTAAACTAGAAAGATTTCATGCTCTTGGAAAGACAGAAGAAAGGAGGAAGTAGTAGATAATCAGAATTGAGGTTTTCAGAATAATGGGTGTGTCTCTAGGGAAAATTGATTGAAAACATAAGTTTTATAGACATTGGGGGTGTGGGATGGTTAAGTTTATGTGTCAACTTGACTAGGATATAACATTCAGATGTTTGGTCAAAAATAAGTTTAGATATTTCCATAAAGTTACGGAAATATCCAGAACTCTGGAAGACTCCGGTAGACTTGGTCGGGTTAACGTGAGAGCGGGTAGTGTTCGACTATTTTTTTCATCACAGCATTTTTGAACCTCTTCTCCCTTTTAGGGGGAGGGCAGGATCTTCTGCCCTCTGCCCATCCATCGTCTTCTACATTCCCCCTACAGCCACACACCCTCAAGGTGGCATTGAGCATACAGCCAGGGCCTTCTACTCCCCAAACTCATAACCTCCCGGTGGCAGGAGAGCAAGAGAGGGACAGACAGAAGGCAGGGCATGTCCAAAAGAAGAGTAAACAGCACACGTGAATCCGCTCCCTTCCCACCTCCAGGGGTGGGGGCCTTTGGCACCTCAATCCCCGAGTCCATACTCCTTCCTACCAGTACCTCCTCGCACCCATCGTCGCAACCTCGGTTGATGCGACAAGCAGAGAAACACCGCTGCGGGGCGGGGGGACGCGGACGCACCGGGAGGTGGCTGCATGGCGCCCGCGCAGGCCGAGGGGAACCTGCTTAGGAAGCTGAGTACCAAACCAGCCTCATTTTCCTTTCCCGTTTTTTTTTTTTTTTCCTGAACCCAAGACGTGCCATGCTCCCTGTTTCTTTCCATTTGTGTTTGTGGGGAGGGGTGTTCTGAGCGGGGTGGTAGATTTTCCTTTTTTTCCCCCTTCTTTTAAACTTCTTTTAATACTCAGAGGGATACGGGAAAGGTAAAGTGAGAAGCTCCACTTGGGTGTAACCAGGTGGCGGTAGGGTCTGCGCTAGGCAGGACTTTGTGTAAGCAATGGAGTGTATTTTTCCCTTCCTCCCTGCTGTGCTCCTTCCTGGGAACCATAACTCTTACCTTTAGCTGTAGTTGAGGCTCAAGTTAGGTTGGAAGGAAGCCACGGAACTTCTCTTTGGAAATCCTTCCTTTGCTAGTCTGCCTTCTGAAGTTTGGCTTCTGGTTTTCTCCCATTAGACGCTCATCCTTTCCCAAAATCTTGAACCCTGAGGCTGTATGTTAACCAGGGCTTCCTGGTGGCTCAACAGTAAATAATCCACATGCAATGTGGAAGACCTGGGTTCAATCCCTGGGTTGGGAAGATTCCCCTGGAGAAGGAAGAGGCTACCCACTCCAGTATTCTTGCCTGGAAAATTCCCATGGACACAGGAGCTTGGCGGACTTCAGTCCATGGGGTAGCAAAGAGCTGGACACGACTGAGAGACTAAGCACAGCACACAGCAGGTAAAGTTTTTATTTTGGGTATGATTAACATTTAAATCAGTAGACTGAGTAAAGCAGATTGACTGCCATCATAGAGATGAGTCTCATCCACAGTTGAAGGCCTTAAGAGAAAAATTGAGGTGCTCTGGGGGAGAAAGAATTCTGCCTGCACACTGCCTTCAGACTAAAGACTATATAGTGTTAACTTTTCTCTGGGTCTCATTTAGGATTTGGCAGCCCTCAACATCAGTGAATCTATTCCTTAAGATAAATCTCTCTCACAACCTACATACATCTTACTGGTCTTTTTCTCCAGAGAACTTTGGCTGATGCATAAAGTTCAGAAAGAATAATACATTTTCCCCATTAATGTAATATTTCCAGAATCTAAGGGTCAACATATTCTAGAAGCAATGCTAGTTAACATAAAGATTTGTTTAGTACACATTATTTATCATTGAATCTAGTAACCCTAAAATGCATAACTATTTAGTGTATACATGTTGCTTTTCATTCAATTTATAAATTAGCATTTGCTATTTATTCTGTGCCTAAAATAAACACCATGCATGGTTGTGCATGTTGTTGACTATACAACTATACAAGAGGTCCAGCTGAAAGGCAAATGAGAACCAAATTAAATCTCTTCTCCCCAGTGTAAAGTGGATATTTTGGCAACAATATGCATCAGCCTAAAGAAAGTCTTTCTTCCAGTTGGTGAAAAGAAACTTCTATTTGCTAGGCTGTGATACCATGGCTTTTGCCCTACCTAGAGTAAATTCTTTTGCTGAATTTCACAGAAATTCTGTGTACACTACGAACAGTCTTACTACTTGTGAGATTCAGATTCCATTTGTTTACATACATTGTATGATGATAAAGCTATTTTAATGATTCAGTGCAAAAACAGTACATGTGTTTCACCCTAGCTAGGCTTGTATTTTGTGTTACCCAAATGAATGAATATAGGCCCAAATAATAACTTCTCTTTTAGTTAAAATAGTGATTTGCATGTTTCCAGAAG
Organism: Bos mutus; assembly: GCF_027580195.1. Classification (NCBI taxonomy): domain Eukaryota; kingdom Metazoa; phylum Chordata; class Mammalia; order Artiodactyla; family Bovidae; genus Bos; species Bos mutus. The sequence goes on along the minus strand of NC_091625.1, from coordinate 90,149,888 downwards.
ATATATGGGATATCAGATCAGTTCAGTTCAGTTGCTCAGTCGTGTCCGACTCTTTTCGACCTCATGAATTGCAGCATGCCAGGCCTCCCTGTCCATCACCAACTCCCAGAGTTCACCCAAACCCATGTGCATCGAGTTGGTGATGCCATCCAGCCATCTCATCCTCTGTTGTCCCCTTCTCTGCCCCCAATCCCTCCCAGCATCAGGTTCTTTTCCAATGAGTCAACTCTTCACATGAGGTAGCCAAAGTATTGGAATTTCAGCTTCAGCGTCAGTCCTTCCAAGGATTGACTGGTTGGATCTCCTTGCATTCCAAGGGACTCTCAAGAGTCTTCTCCAACACCACAGTTCAAAAGCAGCAATTCTTTGGCGCTCAGCTTTCTTCACAGTCCAACTCTCACATCTATACAAGACCACTGGAAAAACCATAGCCTTGACTAGATGGACTTTTGTTGGCAAAGTAATGTCTCTGCTTTTCAATATGCTATCTAGGTTGGTCATAACTTTCCTTCCAAGGAGTAAGCATCTTTTAATTTCATGGCTGCAGTCACCATCTGCAGTGATTTGGGAGCCCCCCAAAATAAAGTCTGACACTGTTTCCACTGTTTCCCCATCTATTTGCCATGAAGTGATGGGACCAGATGCCATGATCTTAGTTTTCTGAATGTTGAGCTTTAAGCCAACTTTTTCACTCTCCTCTTTCACTTTCATCAAGAGGCTTTTGAGTTCCTCTTCACTTTCTGCCATAAGGGTGGTGTCATCTGCATATCTGAGGTGATTGATATTTCTCCCGGCAATCTTGATTCCAGCTTGTGCTTCCTCCAGCCCAGCTTTTCTCATGATGTACTCTGCTGCTGCTGCTACTGCTAAGTCGCATCAGTCGTGTCCAACTCTGTGCGACCCCATAGACGGCAGCCCACCAGGCTCCCCCGTCCCTGGGATTCTCCAGGCAATAACACTGGAGTGGGTTGCCATTTCCTTCTCCAATACATGAAAGTGAAAGGGAAAGTGAAGTCACTCAGTTGTGTCTGACTCTTAGCGACCCCATGGACTGCAGCCCACCAGGCTCCTCCGTCCATGGGATTTTCCAAGCAAGAGTACTGGAGTGAGGTGCCATTGCATCTGACTAGTACTCCTCAAAACTGTCAAGGCTATTGAAAACAAGACAAATCAGAAAAACTGTCACAGCTAAGAGGAGGCTAATGAGATGTGGCATATTAGTTAAATAAGCCGGGTAAAAATAAACCTTGTTATTTTAACAGTAAACAATAAAAAAAGCCTTGACGTACTCCTTTTCCTATTTGGAACCAGTCTGTTGTTCCATGTCCGGTTCTAACTGTTGCTTCCTGACCTGCATATAGGTTTCTCAAGAGGCAGGTCAGGTGGTCTGGTATTCTCATCTCTTTCAGAATTTTCCACAGTTTATTGTGATCCACACAGTCAAAGGTTTTGGCTTAGTCAATAAAGCAGAAATAGATGTTTCTCTGGAACTCTCTTGCTTTTTTGATGATGCAGCTAATGTTGGCAATTTGATCTCTGGTTCCTCTGCCTTTTCTAAACCCAGCTTGAACATCTGGAAGTTCATGGTTCACATACTGCTGAAGCCTGGCTTGGAGAATTTTGAGCATTACTTTACTAGCATGTGAGATGAGTGCAATTGTGTGGTAGTTTGAGCATTCTTTGGCATTGCCTTTCTTAGGGATTGGAATGAAAACTGACCTTTTCCAGTCCTGGGGCCACTGCTGAGTTTTCCAAATTTGCTGGCATATTGAGTGCAGCACTTTCACAGCATCATCTTCCAGGATTTGAAACAGCTCAACTGGACTTCCATCACCTCCACTAGCTTTGTTCATAGAGATGCTTTCTAAGGCCCACTTGACTTCACATTCCAGGATGTCTGGCTCTAGGTGAGTGCACACCATTGTGATTATCTGGGTCTTGAAGATCTTTTTTGTACAGTTCTTCCGTGTATTCTCGCCACCTCTTCTTGATATCTTCTGCTTCTGTTAGGTCTCTAGCATTTCTGTCCTTTATTGAGGTCATCTTTGCATGAAATGTTCCCTTGGTATATCTAATTATCTTGAAGAGATCTCTAGTCTTTCCCATTTTGTTTTTTTCCTCTATTTCTTTGCATTGATCACTGAGGAAGGCTTTCTTATCTCTCCTTGCTGTTCTTTGGAAGTCTGCATTCAAATGGGTATATCTTTCCTTTTCTCCTTTGCTTTTCGCTTTCCTTCTTTTCACAGCTATTTGTAAGGCCTCTTCAGACAGCCATTTTGCTTTTTTGCATTTCTTTTTCTTGGGGATGGTCTTGCTCTCTGTCTCCTGTACAGGGTCAGGAACCTCCGTCGATAGTTCATCAGCACTCTGTCTATCAGATCTAGTCCCTTAAATCTATTTCTCACTTCCACTGTATAATTTTAAGGGATTTGATTTAGATCATACCTGAATGGTCTAGTGGTTTTCCCTACTTCTTCAATTTAAGTCTGAATTTGGCAATAAGAGTTCATGATCTGAGCCACAGTCAGCTTCCGGTCTTATTTAGGCTGACTGTATAGAGCTTCTCCATCTTTGGCTGCAAAGAATATAATCAATCTGATTTCGGTGTTGACCATCTGGTGATGTCCATGTGTAGAGTCTTCTCCTGTGTTGTTGGAAGAGGGTGTTTGCTATGACCAGTGCGTTCTCTTGGCAAAACACTATTAGCCTTTGCCCTGCTTCATTCTGTACTCCAAGGCCAAATTTGCCTGTTACTCCAGGTGTTTCTTGACTTCCTACTTTTGCATTCCAGTCCCCTATAATGAAAAGGACATCTTTTTTGGGTGTTACTTCTAAAAGCTCTTTTTAGGTCTTCATAGAACTGTTCAGCTTCAACCTCTTCAGCATTACTGGTTGGGGCATAGGCTTGGATCACTGTGATATTGAATGGTTTGCCTTGGAAATGAACAGAGATCATTCTGTTGTTTTTGAGATTGCATCCAAGTACTGCATTTTGAACTCTTTTGTTGACCGTGATTGGCTACTCCATTTCTTCTAAGGGATTCCTGCCCACAGTAGTAGATATAATGGTCATCTGAGTTAAATTCACCTGTTCCAGTCCATTTTAGTTCGTTTATTCCTAGAATGTAGACATTTACTCTTGCCATCTCCTGTTTGACCACTTCCAATTTGCCTTGATTCATGGACTTAATATTCCAAGTTCCTATGCAATATTGCTCTTTACAGCATGTATTGCTCTTTACAGCATGTCTAAATTAAAATCTAATTCTTTTTAAATAAAGCTTTCTGTAGAATTAATAGAAATTGATTTGTTTGAATAAAACAAATAGCATAGCTGTTAAAAGTGAGGCTATTATCTCACCTCAGTTGATTAACATTGATATTTTTAATTTAAAGCTGAAAAATAAAATTTAGTGTAGTATGTTCAATGCTCTCAATTTTTTAACTTAAACTATTCTTTTTCTTTTTAATATTCTGGGTTCATTTTATAGATCTTTTTGTTTGTTTGTTTGTTTGTTTGTTTGCATGCATGCTCAGTGATATCCAACTCTTTGCAACCCAATGGACTACAGCCCACCAGGCTCCTCTTTCCATGGGATTTCCCAGGTAAGAACACTGCAGTGGGTTGCCATTTCCTCCTCCAGAGGATCTTCCTGACCAGGGACTGAACCTGCATCTCTTGAGTCTCCCGCACTGGCAGGGGGAGTCTTTACCACTTGTACCACCTGGGAAGCCCCATTATGTAAAGCCAAATGTCTGATCAGTCAGACATAAGTTCGCTGTTTAGGAGTGATAGGATTTAAACACATAGTACTTAAATGCCTCTTTAACTTACTTTCCTATGGTTTCATAATCGCTACTCTGGTATTTTGATAAACATACTCAAAAGTGAATACTTATATATTCTTATCACTTTGCTCATCTTCTTTTATTCCTTCTGTTAGAAATATTAACAGTGTTGACCCAATTACAAACAATTTTCTTCTCTCTATAGCCCAAACTCATTTGTTCATGTGTGGATCTTTGTTAGTCACTAAGTTGTGTCCAACTCTTTGTGACCCCATGGACTGTAGCCCAGTAGGCTCTTCTGTCCATGGAATTCTTCAGGCAAGAATACTGGAGTGGGTAGCCATTACTTTCTCCAGGGGATCTTTGTTCATAGTTCCCTTCAATTCTACCCCCTATATCCTTCCTTCATTTTCCTCCAGCTACTCAATTCTATTGCCACTTAATTTTCATGAGAATTGTTGGAATACTTTCTGCTGTCTAGCACTAATACAGTAATACTTTAGTAAGCAACAGTCAAACAATAAATATGTGTGTGTGTGTGTTGTGTGTGTGCGCGCACGCACATGCACAGCCATATGTTTGTATGAGGACAAGTCGTGTTGTGGAATGTTATAGCCAATCTGTTAGAATTTTGGTGCCTCAAGGGATAGGAGTTGAAGAAGCAATAAAATTTTGCTTCATAAATATTGTGATATTTCAATGTTAAGTGAGAAAATCATACTTTGAAGATGACCTATTGACTAGCTTTTTCATGACACTTTTTTGTTCTGTATCAAAACCACAGTAGGGTACCAATTTCTTAAAAACTGTCTGTATGGCAAGGTTAGGAGATAATTGCCAGTTGAAAGCCAGGCAAATTCAATTTTCGGTCGAGCTTTATTTCTCAGGACAAAAGCACATCTTGCTGAACTATGTAGGCTGGATTTAATTTAGAAGAATAAGTGAACAATTGAGGGTTATTATGCAATGATTATGTAAAGGTAATTATGCAAAAACATGTTAATACATAGAGATATAGCTATTTTTATGTGTATATATATGTATATATAGGTATGTAATATTTGCATATTTCATGTAAATTGGTTTCTACACATTTAAAATAAAACAACACTTATGAATGCTGTCTATGCCTCTAATTTTAAAAAAAATTTCATAATTTTCTTTCAGTTTCACCTAAATTTCTAAAAGAATGGTTATTTTGTAATTATCAAACTATGGTATACCACTTGATACTGTTATCAAGTAAATATTATTCTGTCTGTTCAGTCACTCAGTCATGTCTGACTCTTTGCAATCCCATAAACTGTAGCATGCTAGGCCTCCCTGTCCATCACCAACTCCCGGACTCCACCCAAACCCATGTTCATTGAGTCGGTGATGCCATCCAACCATCTCATCCTCTGTCATCCTCTTCTCCTGCCCTCAATCTTTCCCAGCATCAGGGTCATTTCAAATGAGTCAACTCTTTGCATCATGTAGCCAAAGTATTGGAGTTTCACTTTAAGCATCAGTCCTTCCAATGAACACCCAGGACTGATCTCCTTTAGGATGGACTGCTTGGATCTCCTTGCAGTCCAAGAGACTCTCAGCAGTCTTCTCCAACACCGCAGTTCAAAAGCATCAATTCTTTGGCACTTAGCTTTCTTTATAGTCCAACTCTCACATCCATACATGACCACTGGAAAAACCATAACCTTGACTAAACGGACCTTTGTTGACAATGTCTCTGCTTTTTAATATGCTGTCTGGGTTGGTCATAACTTTCCTTCCAAGTAGTAAGCATCTTTTAATTTCATGGCTGCAATACCATCTGCAGTGATTTTGGAGCCCAGAAAAATAAAGTCTGACACTGTTTCCACTGTTTCCCCATCTATTTGCCATGAAGTGATGGGACTAGATGCCATGATCTTAGTTTTCTAAAGGTTGAACTTTAAGCCAACTTTTTCACTCTCCTCTTTCACTTTCAACAAGAGTTTCTTTATTTCTTCTTCATTTTCTGCAGTAAGGGTGGTGTCATCTGTATATCTGAGGTTATTGATATTTCTCCCAGCAATCTTGATTCCAGCTTGTGCTTCCTCCAGCCCAGCATTTCTCATGATGTACTGTGCATATAAGTTAAATAAGCAGGGTGACAATAAACAGCCTTGATGTACTTTTCCTATTTGGAACCAGTCTGTTGTTCCATGTCCAGTCCTAACTGTTGCTTCCTGACCTGCATATAGGTTTCTCAAGAGGCAGGTCAGGTGGTCTGGCATTCCCATCTCTTTCAGAATTTTCCACAGTTTATTGTGATCCACACAGTTAAAGGATTTGGCATAGTCAATAAAGCAGAAATAGATGTTTTTCTGGAACTCTCTTGCTTTTTCGATGATCCAGTGGATGCTGACAATTTGATCTCTGGTTCCTCTGCCTTTTCTAAAACCAGCTTGAACATCTGGAAGTTCATGGTTCACGTGTTGCTGAAGCCTGGCTTGGAGCATTTTGAGCATTACTTTACTAGTGTGTGAGATGAGTGCAATTGTGCAGTAGTTTGAGCATTCTTTGGCCTCGCCTTTCTTAGGGATTGGAATGAAAACTGACCTTTTCCAGTCCTGTGGCCACTGCTGAGTTTTCCAAATTTGCTGGCATATTGAGTGCAGCAATTTTACAGCACCATCTTTCAGGATTTGAAATAGCTCAAATGAACTTCCATCACCTCCACTAGCTTTCTTCATAGTGATGCTTTCTAAGGCCCACTTGACTCCACCTTCCAGGATGTCTGGCTCTAGGTGAGTGCACACCATCTTGAATATCTGGGTCATGAAGATCTTTTTTGTATAGTTCTTCTGTGTATTCTTGCCACCTCTTCTTGATATCTTCTGCTTCTGTTAGGTCTCTAGCATTTATGTCCTTCATTGAGGCTATCTTTGCATGAAATGTTCCCTTGGTATATCTAATTTTCTTGAAGAGATCTCTAGTCTTTCCCATTTTGTTTTTGTTTTTTTTCCCTCTATTTCTTTGCATTGATTGCTGAGGAAGGCTTTCTTATCTCTCCTTGCTGTTCTTTGGAAGTCTGCATTCAAATGGGTATATCTTTCTTTTTCTCCTTTGCTTTTTGCTTCCCTTCTTTTCACAGCTATTTGTACGGCCTCTTCAGACAGCCATTTTGCTTTTTTGCATTTCTTTTTCCTGGGGAAGTGTTGCGGGCCAGAGTGAGGTACTCCGCCCATGGCAAAGGTCATGAGGAAGGAGGCTCGACATACGCAAAGGCAGGGTCGAGCCTCAGGAGTCCCCCTGGAAATCCTCAAGCATCTACCCCCATAACCAGAGCCTGCCTACTTTACTATTTTGTGCTCTTACCTACATCTCTGACTTTACGGGGGGCTGTCCCCCACCACCTCTTTCGGAGAAGGAGTTAACCTAGAGCTCCAGTTAATAATAATTCCTGGGCGTGATAAGAGTGTTTTAACCTACAAACTCCTCTGAAGGTTCTCTGGCCTGCCTGATAGGCTTGTCCGGCACATGTGATTGCTCACAGCCTCCCAACCGTGAGAGGCACGAGATGCTTTAAACCTTCTAAAAACAGGTTCCTTAGAAAAGTTAGAAAACTATTAGTATAAATATAATGGGCTGATTAGAAATTGTATTGGTTAAGGGTTTTTCATTTGTTGAGCCAATGTTTGTTGCTAAGTCTCCACATCCCCTGCCCTTACACACATTAATGAATATATAGAAGGAATAAGTATTAACCTTTGATATTAATCACGTTAGACCTTAGGCTAAGTAAATTCTTTCCTTAACTAAAACCCACTACACCCTCACCCTGTAGGAATGTAACTTTATTTGGGTGGTGTCTGTTTTAAGAATAATCACCCCTGGAGAAATAAGTGTCCTGGTTGGCTGACCACTGTCACAAGGAGAGGGTCGTAAATTGTCAGCAGGCCCCCCTGGCCAGAAGATGATGTAACACCCCTAAGACCTCTGTATACATTTGTATGAAGCACCTGACTTTGATAAAAGTCAGGACTGCTGACCCCGCGTGACTTTTGCATAACATCTCAGTGTATAAAAGTAGACCATGGAAAATAAAGAATTGGGATCAGTTTCTCGAAATACTGGTCTCCCCATGTCGCTCTCTCTCTCACTCTGGCTGAGTCTCCATCTGGAGCGCGGAACCCGCCATGCTTACTAATTATGCCTGGGCTTCTAAGATCCAACTGGGGAGGCCTCAGTGTCTCCTCTCCTTCGGGAGAACGGAAGGACGCCTGCGGCCTACGTAAGTGGTGCAAACTTCTTGTCTTGAAGTTTTATTGGTCTCCCGCGTAAACCAAGCTACTCAGCCTCTTTTCTCCACTGAATTTTCCTACTGAGCTATCCTCATCCTATTACTCTTTATATCTTTGATAAAATATTTAAATAAATAGGTCGCCGACGCCGTCCCTGCTTCGAATACCCTGGATCAGCTGGGGCAGGACCCCGGCAGGGAAGGTCTTGCTCTCTGTCTCCTGTACAATGTCAGGAACCTCAGTCGATAGTTCATCAGGCACTCTGTCTGTCAGATCTAGTCCCTTAAATCTCTTTCTCACTTCCTTTGTATAGTGGAAGAATTTTAGATTACACATATTGGAGGGAACGGGGTAAGGTGACTTCCTCGACATGAATGTATTGAGAATATACCACATAGATTCAATTTATTAAATCAGATCTATGTGGTATACTTTCAGTATATTCATGCACATTTCATTTGTTCAGAATGAAATCGCATTTCCTAGTCTAACCTAAATTGTTGAAGATAAAGTAATAAAGTGTGTATATGTTTTTGCACATGAATATGCATATATTTGTGAGTATTGTTAAAAGAATTGCTCCAAATTCTTGTTTGTATTCTTTTTATTTTACTCTGTAGAATATTTAGCAGTGATTTATCAGTCTCACAGGTTTCATTGAATCACCTGTGGCCTTAATAACACTTTCCAACTAACTAGAACACAATTTCTTAAGAAATCAGTTTGAGGAGAGTTACCACAAATCATGAAATCATAGAGTTTTGCCAACTTAAGAGAAGTCTCTAGTTTATTAGATAGAAAAAATAATATCAATATGAAATGTTGCAGGGTATCAAGTGTCTTTCAATTTCAAACCCCAAGGAATGCTTTTATAGTTAGAAAATAATCAGATTTGATGTCTATTATCCAACTGTGCCAATGCAAAAGAATCGTTGACATCTTGAGCACTGACTAGGGCTCAACATCAGCAGAATAAAATTTTATTGACTCTAGTCAAAACACTTATTGACTCTAGTTTTCCTTCTGTGGCTCAAATGTAGCTCTGGAAACAACCACTGAGTTCATTTAGCACAATTTTCCTGCTTTGCAGATGGGGAAACAGAGTCAGCAAGCATAATTGTCAAAAATGATGACATTAAGTCATGTCACATCACAGAATAGAAGGCAGGTTTCCAGATCTTCAGGTCAGCGCTCTCTTTACATTGCCTTTGTCTTCTGTTTCTCAGTTATGTTGTGACAGTAACACTTGAATTTCAGAGTAAGAAGGTGAATGGGAAGATGATGCCATAAATGGGAAGAACAAGAACATCCTCTATATACTGCCTACCACAAATCTAGAAAGGCTTAAACCTTATCTTTACACACCTTCTAACTGACAGAAGCTGATCTTGGACCTGGACAAGGTTGGCTTTTGGCTCCTTCCTCCTGTCAATCTCCAACAATATAACTTGTCAGGAAGCATTTCACAGGAGGCTTCCTGTGTGCTGTTTTGGATCTGTCAGGAATCCTCTGTTCCTTATTAAGAGGAGAGGCAAGGCTCTCCCTGGGCTGAGAGATCCAGGCATTTCCTCTGTTAGTTTTTCTATATGGTGATAATTACCCTCTTCCTTCTTGTGAACCATATGGTAAAAGTGATTATTTACAACTCTCTCTCTTTAATATGGATCGCCTATGTTTTGTAAGTCTGGAATTTTAATCTTTATCTTTGCTGAAAATAACTACAGTATATATGCCCACACCATGTTGATTAAAACATCTTTGCTCCATCAGAGCTTTGGTCCCCGTGTCTTGCTTTCTTTCACTCTCTCTCTCTCTCTTTCTCTCAGGCTGATCCTGGAGTGCAGAGGCTCTCTGAGTTCACTTTCCTGCCCGGGCTTCTAAGACCCTCTCAAGAAGGCGCTCTGCACCTTCACCCCATTGAGAGGGCGCCTGAGGCCTCCGTGAACAGAGCAAGCCCCATATCAGGGACTTTATTAGCTTTCTGCATAAACCAAGGAATATAAGCCTCTTTCTCTCCTTTACTTTCTTATCGTTGACTCCGGACCACAGGTTCCGGTCCAATAACTGACTCTAGACATTCACTTATTCAGTCACTATTGTGTCCAACTCTTTGTGACTCCATGGACTGCAGCATGCCGGGCACCTCTGTCCTCTACTGTCTCCCAGAGTTTACTCCAATTCATGTCCATTGAGTCACTGATGCTATCTAACCATCTCTAGGTGACTAGACCTTCAGTAGGTGACTGCTTTCCCTTAGAGAGTTGATGTGATCTTCCAAATTCAGTTTCTTAGAACATATTCTAAGACATAGCCTGACTGATAGTAAATTTCATGGATTTGTTGAAGTTATCAAGTAATGTTAAATATTTTTTTGCACTCTTCATTTTATAAGTTGGTTGTTTTGCAGCTTTTTTTTTTCAACATCAAGAATATGACAGAGATTGCTAGCTGTCTACCAAAAAGTCATGTTCCTCCTTCCATATGGATAGCTATTTTTGGGAAATGACTACCTTCCAAGAACTTCATACCCTAGCTCTCTCAAACTGGGTTTGAGCATGTGACTTACAGTCAATGGAATGAAAGTTAAAAGTGATATACATTGACTGCCAGTCCTGTTTCATAGAAAGTTCTCCTCATTCCTGTTTTCTTTCCCCTTCAGGTTGCCTGTCATGGAGATGTTCTCAGGGCGACCTTTCAACCCTCAAGTAGGAGATCACACAGACTCACAATCTATGTCTTATTGCATGAGGGAGTAACCCAATCTACCCCCAACTCCATTCCACAGATCCGCTTACCAGTCAGTACTATTTATTCCAGGCTTCCCAGGTAGCCCTAGTGGCAAAGAAACCCCCTGCCAGTGTGGGAGACCTGCGTTCAATCCCTAGGTGGGGAAGATCCCCTGGAGGAGGGCATGGAAACCCACTTCAGTATTCTTGCCTGGAGAATCCCAAGGACAGGGGTGGGCTACCTCTGTCCATAAGGTCACAGAGTTGAACACAACTGAAGTGACTAAGCAGGTATGCACTATTTATTCCATGATCAGGAAATAAATTTATACTGTGTTTGGGCCAAGATATGCTATGAGGTTCCTTTGTTACAACAGTTAAGCTACCTGAACAAATGCAAAGTAAAATTCAAGGCAGCTAGAGGTGCTTAGTATCCAAATCTTGTTTTTAAGGATAAAATTTAATTATTCTTGCAACATATATCATTCATGGTTACAAATATTTATAGGTACAAGCTACTATGTTCTATATTTGTGATCACTTTACAACTTCTTAGAAATGCTGCACATTTATTGTACCCCCACAATTATAACAGTAGAAAATAGAAAAAGCCCTAGAAGTTAATCAACCAAGAAATTAAGTGCTAAAATATGCAATAAATTATGAAAAGCTAATAAAACTGTAGACTCATAAGTCTTTCCCTGACTCTTACTAGAATGTTTATACAGTGAGCTGGGCTTCTTCTGTAATAATAATTTTGCCTACATTTTCCTCTCAACAATGCTTTGTGCTTTGCTCCTAACACAACATATATTTGAAAAATGCTGACTAGATAAGTCAATGAGTGTAGAAATTAAATTAAAACTAAAGCTAAATTTATTATAGCAATGGATTGGTTTAGTAGAATAGTATTCTCTGAGCAAACTTATTTCATCACAAAATAAAAATTAAATTTCTATAAGCACATAATACATTTTTAGGTAAAACATTTTAAATATGGTTATTATCCCTTTTAAAGTTCAATGCAAATTGTACATCTTACTCATTGTTATAAAAAATCCTGAATTCGTTGGTGGTCCAGTGGTTAGGACTCTGCACTGCCACTGCAGGAGGCCTGGGTTCCATCCTTGGTTGAAGAACTAAAATGCCACATGGTATGGCCAAAAAGAGAAAAAAGAAATAAAAAATAAATTGAAATATTATGTATTTTCTAAGATGAAACATGAAATGTCTGATCTGTACAGAAATATCTAAATGAAATAAATTTGAATGTAATTATAATGAGTACTTTTTATCATTTATTGAATTTTTGAATTTCTATTTTATCCATGCATGCTTAAAATTTATTTTCATGCTAAACATACCTGTTATATAGATATGAATGTCTTTGTGTAAAAAAGACACTTAGAAAAAAAGAGTTAAGTTTTTGGTCTGGTTTCTAGCTGCTCATCTATTGATTTATGATCTGTTTTGTGAAGGATAAAACTAAAACAAATTTGCAGAAAATTTGGAAAATGTTTGGATAGGAAAAATACCTAAGGGATAATTACTTTTTAAATAAAAACTTATATCATAAAATGCCAGATGCATTAGAGTACTAAGTGTAAAAATTAAAACTAGAAAGCTTTTAGAAAAATCATAAGGGATTAATTTTATAATTTTGAGATGGAAGACCTTTCAAATCCAGGCCTGGCACTGAATAATATGGTGCCTTATTCATCTTTTGTGAACAATTAAAGAAGATGCAAAAAACTTATAATCACAATAATATTTAAAACATAATATTTAATATGTGAAAGTAATTTAAAAGTCAAAACAAATACAAAAATTCACAATGAATTAAATACTAAATTTTCACTAAAGGTAAGATTGTTATTGATTTTTAAATCAAAGCCATAAGTCATAAAGAAACAATGAAAATGATAACATAAAAAGTGATGAACTGAGATAATGAACTACCCATATAAAAGTTTCTGTGAAAATTTTCAAAAAAAAAGAATATATTGGGAATAAATTAATTGTAACACATCTTAGAAATGAAGTCAATATGAGAAATTGACAACCAATATGAAAATCTCAAGAAAAAAGACTCATGTGTTCAATTAGTATACAAAGATGTTTAGCTTCACATGTAACTAAGGAAAACCACATCAGATCAGTAAGATATAATTTATTACACAATTAGATAAATTATTTATCTCTTATAATTAATATTATATAACTAATAAATTTTAGAAAATAAACATATATATGCACATATATGTCTTGATATCTTAAAATATAGACCTACAAATCATGTAAAACTTCTACAAAGAGGCAAAGTGCATAACTAGGAAATTTGAGTGGACAAAAAGAAATTTTTAAAAGTTTAATCTTTTCAGAAATCCAAGAATGCAAATTGTCACCATAATGAGAAACTAATCTTATTATCTAGATTGAAAAGAACAAAAATTAATGATGGTCATTGTTGGTAAGTTCCAATTTAAGCAAGGTTTGAGATACTTCCGTTTAGTGTGTAGTAATTTTAATTCTGGAACTTCCCCTCCCCCCCAAAAAAAGGCTAAAAGTCACAATGTAAAAGAAAATGATTATTACTACATAAACTATACTTATGAACACTGTGAAATAGCTAAAGGGGTATTAGTCAAATAAAAATTTAGATCTATATAATTAGACATTATATTATACTTATATTATCAATTTAAAAAGATGTTTGCAAGGTAATGTTATCTGAAAACTCAAGTTACAAAATAGGGTACACATTATGATCTAGTGTGTATTTAAACCTTATGTGAATATGAGTGTGTATTCATTTGTTTCCAGAAAATCTCAGCAAAGTATTTACTAAAATGTTATTATGGTGTTTTCATCTCCATGGATTAAAGGTGATTTTTCACTTTCTTGGTCATATCTTTTCATATTGCCTGTAAGATTAGTTTTGTAATTCAACAAAATTAAATTAATTAAAATGTAATTTAGGAATACAAAAGAAATATCTATCAAAACACTCTTTAGAAGTAAAGCTGTTCTTGAAAAGTAAGTAATTTTATAAAAGTTTAGTGACACTTTATATGCACTTCAAGAAATAACAGCAGAAGAGTATCCTTTCAGCTTAAACTTTGATCATTTAGCCTGATTTCATTTTCTGTATGCATAGCTTCCCTGGAGTAGGAATTTCTCCAATATGCTCTGTTTGCATTGAAGAAGCTAAATTTATAATGTATCAACAATATATTGTCAGGAAGAAGTAGCATTAACTTCTATCCTTGGGATAAATGTAAATATGACATATTTTGTTAAAAAAAAAAAAAGATAATGTGGTCAAGTAAGCAACATTATCTGAATATCCCAAGTGAACAGGCATACCAGTGAAATCCAGTGTCTAGATAATAAGGCCACACAAAGAAGTTCTATTTGCTTTCACAGGGAATGTCTGGAAAACTAAGTGTTGTGGGGATGTGAAAATACAATCAGATGTTCTCCCACAAAGCAGATTTCATAATAGTGCCAAAAATGCTTATTTTGAAGAAAAAGAAATGCTGGCACATTGAGAAGACAACTCAGCCAACTTGAATTATAATGTTTTCAAATTACTGTTGCTGTTGGCATTATTGTTTGTTTATTGCTGTTATTTTAAATATGTAGTGGATCCACATGATGAAAATAAGTTTGCAAAATGATAAACAACTGCCCTCTCATGATACCCTCAAAGAGTCTAGTTCCCTGGCTTAAAGGCAGAACACTCCAAGAGACCCATGCTCTGACCGAGTGAGGGGAGGGGGACTGTCTCATAATTTATTACATAAACTTTATTTGATGTTTATACATTTGAGGTTAATAATCTCAGTTGGCACATTCTTTTTTATTAATTAATTTATTTATTTTAATTGAAGGCTAATTACTATATAACATTGTGGTGGTTTTTGCCATACATCGACGTGAATCAGCCATGGGCATACGTGTGTCCCACCATCCTGAACCCCCCTCCCACCTCCCTCCCCACCCGATCCCTTTGGGTTGTCCCAGACCACCAGCTCTGAGTGCCCTGCTTCATGCAGCGAACTTGCACTGCTCATCTACTTTACCTGTGGTAAAGAACATGCTTCAGTACTCTTCTCTCATGTCATCCTACCCTCACTTTCCTCACATAGTCCAAAAGTCTGTTCTTTACGTCTGTGTCTCTTTTGCTGTCTTGCATATAGGGTCATTGTCACCGTCTTTCTAAATCCCATATATATACATTAATATACTGTATTGGTGTTTCTCTTTCTGGCTTACTTCACTCTGTATAATAGGCTCCAGTTTCATCCACCTCATTAGAACTGACTCAAATGCATTCTTTTTTATAGCTGAGTAATAGTCCATTGTGTATATGTACCACAACTTCCTTATCCATTCTTATCATTTTCTTAAAACGTTATGAGCATAGAAAAGACATTTTTAAACTGAGTCCCTAATTATTATTTCCTAAAATTGATTTAATGGATAAATACATGGATTATGTTAAAAACAGAATTTTTTATTATTATTACTATTTTTAAAAAATAGTACATTTCACTTAGCAAGTCTTCTTTGGTGTTGGGTATCATATTAGGTGTTTTATTTTCACTCAGTTCTACTCAAGAGTTTGCCATGTAGCTTTATTATCTTCTCCTTGTAGACAAGCACATTTGAACCACAGAATTATAGAATTAGTTCCATTACATTGTTAAGTTGTACTTGCAGAGGAGGGTGTGTGCATGTGTGCTGCTGCTGCTGCTGCTAAGTCACTTCAATAGTGTCCAACTCTGTGCGACCCCATAGACAGCAGCCCACCTGGCTTCTCCGTCCCTGGGATTCTCCAGGCAAGAACACCGGAGTGGGTTGCCATTTCCTTCTCCAATGCATGAAAGTGAAAAGTGAAAGTGAAGTCGCTCAGTCGTGTCCGACTCTCAGGGACCCCATGGACTGCAGCCTACCAGGTTCCTCCGTCCATGGGATTTTCCAGGCAAGAGTACTGGAATGGGGTGCCATTGCCTTCTCCATGCATGTGTGCTAAGAGGCTTCATTTGTGTCTGACTCTTTGTGACCCTATGGACTGTAGCCCACCAGACTCCTCTGTTCACAGGATTTTCCAGGCAAGAATCCTGGAGTGGGGTGCCATTTCTTTCTCCTACAGAGGAGGGCAGTATCTAACAATTCCATACTCTTTGATGCCAAATTGACAGTAATCAAACCCATACTATTAATTAACTATCTGCTAAGGATTGAATTTTCATGTTCTTCCAAATTCATATTCTTAAACCTAACTGCAATGGAGTATTACTCAGACATAAAAAGGAATGCAGTTGGGTCATTTTTAAAGACATAGGTAGATTTAGAATCTGCCATACAGGGTGAAATCAGTCAGTCAGAAAGAGAAAAAAAATCATATATTAAGGCGTGTATGTGGAATATAGAAAAATAAATCAGATGAGCCTATTTGCAGGGCAGGAATAGAAATACAGCATAGGGAACAGAGGTGGATATAAGGGGGATGGGATGAACTGGTAGATTGGGACTGAGGTATGTACACTCCTATGTGTAAATAGATAACTAGTGAAAGCCTACTGTTTAGCTCAGGCAGTTCAGCTTGGTGCTCTGTGATGACCTAGATGATGGGATGAGGGGTGGAAGAAAGGTCCAAGAGAGAGGAATATATGTACATACAGCGGGTTCATTTTCTTGTGTAGAAGAAGCTAAAAACACAACATTGTAAAGCATTTTAAATACATCCACACACACACACCGCCCCCCCCGCCCCGCCCCGCCCTACCGCCAAAAGACACCTAACTGCAAAGGGGAGATGGAACATTTGTTAGGTGATTAAATCATAAGAGTGGAGCCTTCATAAATAAGATTAGTGCCCTTATTTAAAAAAAAAAAAAAAAAAAAGTGGGCTTCCTAGGTATCTCAGCGGTAAAGAATCCATCTGTCAATGCAGGAGACATGGGTTTAGTTCCTGGTCTGGGAAGGTCCTCTGGAGAAGTAAACAGCAACCCAATCCAGATACTTGCCTGGAGAATCTCATGGACAGAGGAGCCTGGCAGGCTATGGTCTGTGGGTTTGCAAAGAGTGAGCCATGACTTAGCGACTGAACCACAACAATAAAAGAGTAACTTCAGGCCTTTCCAACATCTGAGGTTACAGATACTAGGACTATGATCCAGAAAGTGGGGTCCCACCAGACACCAAATCTGCCCATGCCTTGATTTTGGACTTCCCAGTTTCCAGGACTCTGAGAAATAAGTTTGTATGGTTCATATTCTACCTGGTTTATGGTAGGTTGTTACAGCAGCCCAAATAGACTAAGATGCTATCATTCTAAAATAACAGACTATGAATAAAAACAGTAAGTCAAACTTTGGAAATGAAATAGAGATAGTTCAAGGATATTTTCATTTAAGTTATTAGTTTTGAATTGTGGTACAAACAGGTAATATGAGATCAACCCTCTTAAATTTTTGAGTGCAGAAGACAGAGTTGTTAACTAACAGCACAATGTTAATTTTAATGTGATCAAAAAACTTAGTTACCACATCCCTATAATTTGCTACATAAGCTCTTCTATTATGACATTTCAAACTATGAATTTTCAGTTGTGAGCAATGGTTCTCTCCTGAGGAAATATTATCATCTCTGCCTGCCACAGAGGGCCTTATAATTTGTACACTGTCATTTTCATCTCCTTTATCACACCATTTCTAACCATGCTCTATGTTCATTTTGTGCTTAGTGTTGAGATGTTTTACATATAATTTAAGCCCATCATGTTTGATAAGTACAAAAAGTCATGAGAGAGTTGAAGGTGCTAATAAGATCAGGTGTGCAGTTAAAATGAAACACGAACTCAAAGGAGTGAAAAAAAATATACATATTGGAAGTGGTCATCAGTTCAGTTCAGTTCAGTCGCTCAGTCGTGTCCAACTCTTTGCGACCCCATGAATCACAGCACGCCAGGCCTCCCTGTCCATCACCAACTCCCGGAGTTCACTCAGACTCACGTCCATCGAGTCAGTGATGCCATCCGGCCATCTCATCCTGTCTTCCCCTTCTCCTCCTGCCCCCAATCCCTCCCAGCATCACAGTCTTTTCCAATGAGTCAACTCTTTGCATGAGGTGGCCAAAGTACTGGAGTTCCAGCTTTAGCATCATTCCTTCCAAAGAACACCCAGGACTGATCTCCTTCAGAATGGACTGGTTGGATCTCCTTGCAGTCCAAGGGACTCTCAAGAGTCTTCTCCAATACCACAGTTCAAAAGCATCAATTCTTCGGTGCTCAGCTTTCTTCACAGTCCAACTCTCACATCCATATATGACCTCTGGAAAAACCACAGCCTTGACTAGACGGACTTTTGTTGGCAAAGTAATGTCTCTGCTTTTGAATATGCTATCTAGGTTGATCATAACTTTCCTTCCAAGGAGTAAGCGTCTTTTAATTTCATGGCTGCAGTCACCATCTGCAGTGATTTTGGAGCTCCCCAAAATAAAGTCTGCCTCTGTTTCCACTGTTTCCCCATCTATTTGCCATAGGAAGAATTATTTTGGAGTAGGGACTTTTTCCAGAAAACAGAATAAATGACACAGCATTTCTGAGTATGAGTTTGTGTGTTTCCAGGATTACCACCAAAGTCAAAAACTTGTTTATAAAATGTTATTCTGAGGAAGTTCAAGAAGCTAAACAATATGTATGTTGAAAATGCTACTGATGGAAAAGTCTACTCAAGTGCATATGTTGTTTATGTTCAGAGTTCGATCCTGCAAATCAAAATAAGTGGCACAGCAGCAAGACATTAAATAGTTCTCTGGAATACTTAACGCAATCATAAGGTAAGAGTCTTAGCAGTCTCATTAGATCCTATAGGGCAGAACACATTGTTCTATTTGGAAAAGTTGAACAGTGTAACATATGTCTGTGAGTAGGGGCAGGGGGCGGGGGCACCAGGATACAGTTACTTGATTTGAAAGACCTGAAGGCAGATACATTTCTCTCTGGCCTAAAAGCAAAGTTTGGGCTGCCTTTAAAATTCAAGCTTTCTCAAATAAAGATATCCATCTATCTATTTATCCATCTCTATCGTCTATCTACTTATCTCAAGTATAGATGTGTTGCTAAGCATACTTCATTTTAAAAAATGCTTAAAATTTAGATAGCATATTTTTCAACTTATGACAAAATAAATTAGGCAAACTTTAAGACTACATCAACTGAATTAAAGTAAAGCAAATACATGGAATTAAAAGCAATTACAAAATAGCATAGAGTGCCAAGTACTTTATCTAAAGCAGCACTGTCCACTAGAAACACAATGCCAGCCAAAAATGTAAATCATATATGTAGTTCTTTTAATGTTGATGTTTGTCTGTGTTTTAAAGTTAGTATATAGAAATACAATTGATTTTTTTGTGTTGATCTTATATCTTGGGTGTGTCCTTGTTGAATTCACTAATTAGTTCTAAGAAGGGTTTGGAGGATTTTTGGTAGATTGCTTGGGACTATTTTGCATAGATAGCCATGTCATTGCAAATAAGGATAGTTTTATGTCTTCTTTTCTGACTTCTATGAACTTCTGTGACTTTCTTTGCTTCCCCCCAACCTTTTTTCTTTTTTTTTTTTTTTTTTTTTTCGAGGCCTTATTGCATTGGGTAGAACTTTCTTCATAAAGTTGAACCAGATTGATGAGAATGTACATCTTTGCCTTCTTTCCGATCTTAGGGGTAAAGCATTGTGATTAAAAAAAAAAACAACAACAAACAGCTATTTTTAGTTGCTGCTTAGGCATTTACTGTATGACAACCTTACTCACACACAGAGTCTGGACATTTAGATCAAAACTAGTTTAGGATTTGCAACGCAAGTTTTTGCTTTGCTCTTCATTGGGTACCCTTTAAAATAATCTCTCAGAATTAAGCCCATAAAGTTAGTGACCTCTTCCCCAGCCACCTTATAAGTAATGGATGCTGGCTACCTTCTTTCAAAGTCCTGTTCACTCATATTCACTGCCTTTACCCCCAGCTCGCTGGGCCTCTCCTGACTTTGTCAGGATCTGTAAGTAATAAATCCTGTGACTTCACTGCCTTTATGTGAGCATATTGAAGCTGCACCTTCAATTAAAATGACTCTGAGATTCTCACTTCCCCAAAGTGAGAGCTCAGATGCTGAGGGAGCTTGCTCTCCACCCTAGAGTGGGTGTCTTCTGCCTGCTCTTGCAGCAGGTCATAATCTGCATATTCTTAATTTAGTGCACCAGCTATGGACTCCTCAACATAAGCATTTTGGCTTTCAACATTAGGTATAATGTGAGGTGTAAGTTTTGTGTAGATGCCATTTATCAAGTTAAAGAAATTCTCTTCTATTACCATTTTTCTGAGAGTTTTTAATCATGTGTGGACTTTGAGTTTTGCTAAATGCTTTTTCTGAATAAACTGATATAGTTATGTGACTTTTCTTTAGTCTATTAATTTGGTGGATCATGGTAAATATGTATAACTGATTTTCAAATATTTAACCACTCTAGCATCCCTTGGAGTAAACCCAGCCTGGTTATGGTGTATAATTCTTTTTATATATTCCTGAAAATACATTTGCTTCTGTTAAAGATTTTTGCAAGTATAATTGTGATGGATATCTAAGTTATGCTAATATTTTCTACTACATACAAGATTAAAATGAGATGAGAGAGAAACATTTTAGACCAGAGTATGCCCATTTTCAAATTCAGTGAACTTTCATATTGCCTTCCAAACTGGTTTTGCTTCTTTATGTTGAAACCAGTGTCACTTTTCCTGCAGTCTGATCAACAGCCTCAAAGATAGAGATTGTAGCTTGTTTCTAATAATGGATGCAGTATCATGCCAGATTTTTCTTTTCAGTTTAGCCAGTTCAGTTCAGTTCAGTCACTCAGTCCTGTCTGACTGTTTGCAACCCCATGAATTGCAGCATGCCAGGCTTCCCTGTCCGTCACCAACTCCCGGAGTTCACTGAGACTCACGTCCATCGAGTCAGTGATGCCATATCTCATCCTCTGTCGTCCCCTTCTCCTCCTGCCCCCAATCCCTCCCAGCATCAGAGTCTTTTCCAATGAGTCAACTCTTCGCATGAGGTGGCCAAAGTACTGGAGTTTCAGCTTTAGCATCATTCCTTCCAAAGAAATCCCAGGACCGATCTCCTTCAGAATGGACTGGTTGGATCTCCTTGCAGTCCAAGGGTCTGAAGTCTCAAGAGTCTTCTCCAGCACCACAGTTAAAAAGCATCAATTCCTCGGCGCTCAGCCTTCTTCACAGCCCAACTCTCACATCCATACATGACCACTGGAAAAACCATAGCCTTGACTAGACGGACCTTTGTTGGCAAAGTAATATCTCTGCTTTTCAATATGCTATCTAGGTTGGTCACAACTTTCCTTCCAAGGAGTAAGCGTCTTTTAATTCATGGCTGCAGTCACCATCTGCAGTGATTTTGGAGCCAAAAAAAAATCTGACAGTTTCCACTCTTTCCCCATAAATTTACCCGGTTGCTATCAAATAGCATGTTTGCACATATTATTTGGTGAAGTTACCATTTCCTTGGAATTCATCTTTTCATTGGATTCTTTGTGCTTTTGTGAGGATTTGACAAAGTTATTTATGCTTTCTTCATGTCAATGTTCTGTTTGTAATGTTGCAAGCATCCTCTTCTAGTTGTGTACTTAACCAGAACCATTTCATTATGTCTCTTTAAAGACCTACAGAAAAGAGCAAAGGTTACTTTGAATTGGGTTCACAGTGGTTTTAGATTTCTTTGTCCAGTAATTTTGCTCTGTTGAACTGAAGCTGCTGCTACTGCTGCTAAGTGACGTCAGTCATTTCCGACTCTGTGCGACACCATAGATGGCAGCCCACCAGGTTCCACTGTTCCTGGGATTCTCCAGGCAAGAATACTGGAGTGGGATGCCATTTCCTCCTCCAGTGCATGAAAGTGAAACGTGAAAGTGAAGTCGCTCAGTCGTGTCTGACTCCCAGTGACCCCATGGACTGCAGCCCACCAGGCTCCTCTGTCCATGGGATTTCCCAGGCAAGAGTACTGGAGTGGGGTGCCATGAACTGAAGCTACCCTTACTTATTCAGAGTAAAAACAAAACAGAAAAAAACATTGAATAGAACAAGCAACTCCTACAGCTCAATTCCAGAAAAATAAATGACCCAATCAAAAAATGGGCCAAAGAATTAAATAGACATTTCTCCAAAGAAGACATACAGATGGCTAACAAACACATGAAAAGATGCTCAACATCACTCATTATCAGAGAAATGCAAATCAAAGCCACTATGAGGTACCATTTCACGCCAGTCAGAATGGCTGTGATCCAAAAGTCTACAAGCAATAAATGCTGGAGAGGGTGTGGAGAAAAGGGAACCCTCTTACACTGTTGGTGGGAATGCAAACTAGTACAGCGGCTATGGAGAACAGTGTGGAGATTCCTTAAAAAACTAGAAATAGAACTGCCTTATGACCCAGCAATCCCACTGCTGGGCATACACAATGAGGAAACCAGAAGGGAAAGAGATACGAGTACCCCAATGTTCATCACAGCACTGTTTATAATAGCCAGGACATGGAAGCAACCTAGATGTCCATCAGCAGATGAATGGATAAGAAAGCTGTGGTACATATACACAGTGGAGTATTACTCAGCCATTAAAAAGAATACATTTGAATCAGTTCTAATGAGGTGGATGAAACTGGAGCCTATTATACAGAGTGAAGTAAGCCAGAAAGAAAAACACCAATACAGTATACTAATGCATATATATGGAATCTAGAAAGATGGTAACGATAACCCTATATACGAGACAGCTAAAGAGACACTGATGTATAGAACAGTCTTCTGGACTCTGTGGGACAGGGAGAGGGCGGGATGATTTGGGAGAATGGAATTGAAACATGTATAATATCATATATGAAACGAGTTGCCAGTCCAGGTTGGATGCATAATACTGAATGCTTAGGGCTGGTGCACTGGGATGACCCAGAGGGATGGTACGGGGAGGGAGGAAGGAGGAGGGTTCAGGATGGGGAATACGTGTATACCTGTGGCGGATTAATGTTGATATATGGCAAAACCAATACAATATTGTAAAGTTAAAAAAATAAAATAAAATATATAAAAAAATAAAAAATAACCCTTTAGTTGAGTGAAAAAAAAAAAAAAAAAGAATTTATTGGGTAACAATGACCATTTTTCCTTTTGGAATTTCTGAAAAACTATCGGTACTCCTAATATTCTTTCAAGCCATTCTCACAGTGTTCATATAAGTAGGTTGGCTGCTCTAAGAGAAATGTGGGCTTTATTATTATTTTTTTAAATTTTGTTCTTGTTCACCATCCCTTTGTGACAGCATCCCACTTTTTTGTCACTTCACTGCCCAGATTCTGGAGAAAATTCTGTTAAATGACACATTAACCTTTTAACTACAGTCTTTTTGTTTACTCTTGACAGGTCACAAGATATTCTTTTGTTTTCTTTCCATTAGAAAAATCTTTAGTAGTCAAAAGCTTCCCTGGGGCTTGAAATCTTCAATTTTTCAAAGCTTTTCAAATTAAAAAAAAACAAACTACAAACTGTTATTTCAGTTAATATCTGAAGCTGTAATCCTAAATGTCAGGCAGAAAGACTCTTCATAGAAATATATTGTTGGTTCCTCATTTAGTATTATATAAAAAAATCAAGCCCATAATAGACGACCCTCAGTTCAGTTCATTCAGTCAGTCGTGTCCGACTCTTTGCGACCCCATGAATCGCAGCACGCCAGGCCTCCCTGTTCATCACCATCTCCCGGAGTTCACTTAAACTCACATCCATCGAGTCGGTAATGCCATCCAGCCATCTCATCCTCTGTCGTCCCCTTCTCCTCCTGCCCCCAATCCCTCCCAGCATCAGAGTCTTTTCCAATGAGTCAACTCTTCACATGAGGTGGCCAAGGAGTTTCAGCCCCTTCCAAATAGAACTTTAAATAAAAAACCATACTTAGGAAATAAACTCATCTTAACTAATTACATCTTTACATCTGCTATGACTGTTTCCAAATAAGGTCACATTCTGACTTAGTGGAGATTTGAACTTCAACATATAGATTTTGGGGTTCACAATTTAGCCCATAACAACTTTCAACAAAAATTATAGCACTATGGATTTGGTTTACTTTATTATTTCCAAACTTAAAGTCCATGAAATTAAGCTTTCCCCTATTCTTCAGATAAAATTTGAATTGTTTACTCTTTTCTCTCTTTGTCTTTCAGTTTGGATAATTTCTATCTGCCTGTTTTTAAGATCACTGATTCTTCCCTCAGTTCTATCTCATCTATTGTTAAGCATGTTGAAGGAATTACTCATCTATGATATCTTGTTTTTTTGGCAGCATTTCCATTTGACTTTTTCTTATATTTCTGCCTCTTTTCTAAAATTTCAGAACTATCCACCTTTTCTATTAGATGGTTTAGTATATTAATCACAGTTTCTTTAATATCCTTACCTGATCATTCCAAATCTTTTATAAATCTGTTTCTATTGGTTGCTTTATTATTTAATGTTACTTTTACTTTTTTCTTCCCCTCTAGTTTTATTATTATTTACATATAAATATGTAAATTTAAAGCATACAATATGATAATTTGATACAGGTGTTTATTGGGAAATGATAACCACAATAAAATCAAGTTTTATTTTGCATTTGGGTTTCAATTTTTGGTTGAATGTCACTCATATGTGTGATGAACATTATTTATGCCTGAAAATGGGCTTGCCTGTTTTATTGTCATTCCAGGAACATGAAGCAGGATGGAGTGGAGAAATGAGTTAATCCAATCAAGAGTTGAGTTTGGTTTCAGTTTTACTAAAGATAGTCTTACCTTCAGTGAGTTTTAGGTTCAGTGGTACATTGCTACCCTCTACAGAGAATAAGCTCTGGGGGTTATAGAAAGATTTTTCTCAATGTTTTGGCTCCTCTCTTTACTTTTGATAATCTCTAATTTCATGTATGCTTGTGTCTCAGTGTATTTCTCCCTGATCTTGCTTCCCTCTACCCTGTTACCCCACAATAATACCATTTTATGATTAAAATATTTTCCAACATTACAGATATAATTCAGAGTATTAAAGGTCCAGTTAAGTTTTAACTCCATATATTTATTTGGGAATAAATAGTTAAATATTCTATAAAGATGAATGTGAACTTTTAAAATATAACCTAAGCTTTAAAAGGATATATTTAAGATGATCACAGTCATCTCTATAGAATATTCAACTACTTATTAGCAAATACATTTATCTTAATTATATTTTAAACTTAATAAGGAGCTTCTCAGGTGGCGCTAGTGATAAAAGTCTGCCTGCCAATGCAGGAGATGCAGGAGACACGGGTTCTATCCCTGGATTGGGAAGATCCTCTGGAGTAGGAAATGGCAACCTGCTCCTGTATTCTTGCCTGGGAAATGTCATGGACAGAGGAGCCTGGTGGGCTAGAGTCCATGGGACCACAAAGAGTCGGACACGACTGAGTCAGTGAACACCTTCACATCCAAATTTAAAAAGACAGCTATAGTTCAATTTCATCTCTGACATATAAAGAGCTTGGGAGTCATACAACAAGTATAACCAGTACTTTCATAGGACGGTTCCCCACTATCTCTTGGTCCTAAAAACGTAAAAAGTGCATTGCTTGCAATCAATGTAACCAGAAGTATCTGTCTCCTCCAGAGCCTATATTCAAATTCTTATGTAAAAAAAATAAATAAGATTTTCCTTGAACAATAATAAGTGGTAAAACTGAGACAGGAAAGTATGTAGTTTTCCTACAAATATCAAACCTTATGTTAAGTTTATTTTTAATTCTGAATGTTCTTCTCTATCATAATATGATTTACATATTCTGATCTGAAAAGGTCACTTGACTTCTCTGAAACTTAGCATTTTTTCTTCTACAAAATGAGAAGCTTGTATCATTTTAGATTTCTTCCAAGTAAGAAATGCTTATTATGCTGTCACGTTTATTGGTCAGGGTAATTGATGCTGATATAATGATGAGCCACAGCATTTCAGTAGCTTAACAAAATATACATTTACATCTCATTCATATTACCTTCCATTTACTTTTTAATAATCTCTTCCTGAGTGATTCAGGGGGTCACAGTTTTTGGGTTTTTTTTTTTGTATTTTGGGGCCATCATATTCCCAGAACTCCATGGGTCCTCCACAGCACTGTGTTCAGTAGCTGGTCTTCAGTCACTAAGTCATGTCCAACTCTTTATGACCCCATGGACTGCAGCACTCCAGGCTCTCCTGTCTTTCATCGTCTCCCGGAGTTTGCTCAAACTCATGTCCATTGAGTTGGTGATACCATCCAACCATCTCATTCTTTGTCGCCCCTCTCCTCTTGTCCTCAATCTTTCCAAGCATCACGGTCTTTTCCCATGAGTCAGCTCTTTATACCAGGTGGCTAAAGTGTTGGAGCTTCACTTTGTCAACAGTCTTTCTAATAAATATTCAAAGTTGATTTCCTTTAGGATTGACTGTTTTGAGCTCCTTACAGGCCAAGGGACTCTCAAGAGTCTTCTCTAGCACCACAATTTGAAAGCATCAGTTTGTTGGTGCTCAGCCTTCTTAATGGTCTACCTCTCACATCCATACATGACTACTGGAAAAACCATAGCTTTGACCATACAGACCTTTATTGGCAAACTAATGTCTCTGCTTTCTAATACACTGTCTAGGTTTGTCATAATTTTTCTTCCAGGAGCAAGCGTCTTTTAATTTCATGACCTCAATCACCATCTGCAGTGCTTTTGTAGCCCAGGAAAATAAAACCTGTCACTGCTTCCAATTTTTCATCTTCTACTTGCCATGAAGTGATGGGACCAGATGCTATGATCTTAGTTTTCTGAATGTTGAGTTTTAAGCCAGGCTTTTCACTCTCCTCTTTCACCCTCATCACAGGCTCTTTAATTCCTCTTCACTTTCTGCCATTAGGGTGGTATCATCTGCATGTCTGAGGTTGTTGATATTTTTCCTGGCAATCTTGATTCCAGCTTGTGCTTCATCCAGCCTGTAATTTTGCATATACTCTGTGTAAAAGTTTAAGAAGCAGGGTGGCAATATAAAGCCTTGATGTATCCCTTTCCCAATTTTGAACCAGTCTGTTGTTCCATGCCCAGTTCTAACTGTTGCTTCTTGACCTGCATACAGGTTTCCCAGGAGACAGGTAAGGTGGTCTGGTATTCCCATCTCTTGAAGAATTTTCCACAGTTTTTTTGTGATCCACACAGTCAAAGGCTTTAACGTAGTCAATGAAGCAGATGCTTTTCTGGAATCCTTTTGCTTTTTCTATGATCAAACAGGTGTTGGCAATATGATCTCTGGTATATCTGCCTTTTCTAAATCCAGTTTGTACCTCTGGAAGTTCTTGGTTCACATACTGTTGAAGCCTAACTTGAAGGACTTTGAGAATTTTCTTGCTAGCATGTGAAATGAGAACAATTGTATGGTAGTTTGAACATTCTTTGGCATTGCCCTTTGAAATTGGAATGAAAACTGACTTTCTCCAGTCCTGTAGCTGCTGCTGAGTTTTCCAAATTTGCTGACATATTGAATGCAGCACTATAACAGCATCATCCTTTAGGATTTGAAATAGCTCAGGTGGAATTCCATCACCTCCACTAGCCTTGTTTGTGGTAATGTTTGCTAAGGCCCACTTGACTTCACACTCTGGGATGTCTGGCTCTAGGTGAGTGACCACACCATCCTGCTTATCTGGGCCATTAAGATCTTTTTTTGTATAGTTTTCTGTATTCTTGCCACCACTTCTTAATCTCTTCTGCTTCTGTTATGTCCTTGCTGTTTCTGTCCTTTATTGTGCCCATCTTTACATGAAATGTACCCTTGGTATCTCCAATTTTCTTGAAGAGATCTCTAGTCTTTCCCATTCTATTGTTTTTCTCTATTTCTTTGCATTGTTCACATAAAAAGGCTTTCTTATCTCTCCTTGCTATTCTTTGGAACTCTGTGTTCAGTTGGGTATGTCTTTCACTTTCTCCTTTGCCTTTCACTTATCTTATTTTCTCAGCCATTTGTGAGGACTCCTCTGACAACCACTTTGTCTTCTTGGATTTCTTTTTATTTTGTTTGGGTCACTGTCTCCTGTACAATGTTATGAATCTCTGCCCATAGTTCTTCAGGCACTCTGTCTACCAGATCTAATGCTTTGAATCTATTCATCACTTCCACTCTATAATCATAAGGCATTTGACTTAATGTTCAGTAGCCATAGAGTCAGGCTATGGTGATGGACAGGGAGGTCTGGTGTGCTGCAGTCCATGGGGTCACAAAGAGTCAGACATGACGGAGCTACAGAACTGACTGAACTGGCTGACTGAGCCATAGGGTCTCAAATAATTGGACACAACTGAAGCAGCTTAGCATATACAAACAGAGAGAGACTAGGGAGTAAAGAAAAAGATCAAGGAAACGTGTTTGAGGTAAACTAGGTATAGACGCATGGCATTTTTTGTTTGAGGTCATATTTTATTGGACAAAGGTAAAT
Organism: Bos mutus; assembly: GCF_027580195.1. Lineage (NCBI taxonomy): Eukaryota > Metazoa > Chordata > Mammalia > Artiodactyla > Bovidae > Bos > Bos mutus. Next base: position 90,121,516 of record NC_091625.1, on the reverse strand, counting down.
CATATAGCCCCAAACTAACTGCAAGGGAAGATGGGAAAAGCAATCTTCCTTTGTACTTGAGAAGAGAAAATGGGATTGGGGGACTTTGAGTTAGTCTCTGCTGAAATGTAATTAAAAATGTGTGTGGCAGTCAGATGACTTGAGTTAGAAGCCTTGTTTTCCTTTTCCTTGTTGAGCTAATCATGCAACCTCTTAAAGCCTTACAATTTGTTATGAAAATCAAATGTATTAATTCATGTAAAACTCTTCAAAAACACTTTGCACTTGTTAGCATTCTATTGACTGACTTGTGCACTCCATGAAGTTTGTAGAGTGAAGTTCTAAACCCAGTACCTCAGCACATAACTGTATTTGGAGCTAGATCTTTAAAGATGTAATTAAATTAAAATGAGGCCATTAGGGTGGATCCTAACAATATGTACAGTGTCCTTATATGAAGACATTTCCATGCAGACACACATGGGGGAAGACAATGTAAGACTCAGGGAGAGAAACCTGGAAGATAGCTTTCTGTCATGGTCCTCAGAAAGACCCAGCCTTGCCAGGACCCTGATCTTGGACTTCCAGCCTCCAGGGACCAAGAAAATTGATGTTTGTTGCTTAAGCCACCCAGAATGCCATGCTTTGTTATAGCAGCCCTAGAGAACTAATACAGGCATTATTATGTGTGAGCTATATATTTCTCTTGGAAAACAGGCCATTTGGTGTATGTAAACTTAACTTTTGCTGTTGTCTTAGTCTCTAAGTTGTGTGACTCTTTTGAGATCCCATAGACTGTAGCCTGCCGGGGTCCTCTGTCCATGGGATTTTCTCCATCCATGGGAGTGGGTTGCCATTTTCTGCTCCAGGGGATCTTCCTGACCCAAGGATGGAACCCACGTCTCCTGCATTGGCAGATGGATTCTTTACTGCTGAGCCACCTGGGAAGCCCCCAAATTTAACCTTTATGTACAAAATAATTGGGAAATATTAATACTAATCTTTCTAAGAGAACAGATCTCTGATCCTTTCATGAAACTAAAATCTTTCTCTGTTTCAATAAAATCGCAGATATCTGAAGTAGCCAGTTCATACTGTGGAAGATTGATCATTCCCTTCCTCCTGTTGCTGCAGTTGCTACAACAGCCACCTTTTATTCCCAATTTGCTCCAATTTGAGTTTGTGCTTTTCCCTGAATCACTGTGTGCATTAGAAGCCAGAAAAGACTCTAATTTCCAGTTCAGGAGGCTCAATATCATTTTGTGGCTGTAGCTAAGGCTAAACTTTCAGTTAAGAAATCATCTCTCTTTTCTTCAAATCCTTGAAAATGTCATACATTTTATGTCACAATATTCTGAGGGTGAGGAATTGTTGATGACTTGCTTTCTAAAGTATCTGATAGAAGACAAGGCAAGGCTCTTAAAAGATAACAATAGCAATGTTAACGATCATAGCATCACAGATCTTTAGAATTTAAAGTAATATTGGAAATCAACTAGTTCATCCTGCATTTGACTGATATGGTAACCAAGCCACGAAAATGGTAAATAAATGCCTTGCTTTGTTCTCACAGATGAGCAGAAAACTTAGTTCAGGTCCCTTGACTCTAGGTTCTTGCTCTTTCTATTCAACCACAACATCAATAATGAAAAAGAAATGTATTCTCAGATGAGAGTGAGAATTGACTGGCATGAACCATAGAAATTGTTACACTTTTCCCCCAAAGAAATCAGTTTTAGTTTTGCTCTGCCTTGTGTATGACTGAACATAATTCTTCCATGAGCACAAGTGACCTCTCTCCAAACACTTTAAGAAACGGAAGCAGTGTGGCAGGCAAATGCTGACATCTGTGATTTTTAAACTATCTAATCACTCGCAATGATAAAATGGCTAGCAGACTCCAGCACGGTGACAATGACAGAAAAATAAATATGGTCTTATTACAGACTAGTTCTCAACACTCTGTAAAAAATGATTTTTAACACTCCTACTGCTAGAGTGATGTCAAATTAAGACTCTGATGGTCTGGCCTGAACAGTGACTTCCCATTTCCTTGAACTGTTCAAATCACTTAAGCACATTCATAGACTAACAAAATGCAAAATAATAGTGCCTATTCCTTCAGAAAAGAAAGACTTTCATACTCCTGTTACATTCAGAAACAGAAGTATGTCAATTTTTTTTCCTTTCCTACAGTAACTCAATTGAAACAAGGAAGCTCTTCAAAATATTATGCTACTTTTAATAAGGAACACGTGGGTGTATGAATCACACACACATACACACACAAAATGCACATTTATATATATATGTGTTGATATTTTGAATAAAAGTCCATAGCACCTTCACCCCTTTCTAAGTTGATGTATTCTACCTAAGGATCCTCCTGATTTGAAGAAGCATTTTTTTACTTCTGATGTCTCCTCAGCAAAAAGACTTTCCTGGTATTAAAAGAAATATGAAAATTTGAGTAAGTTACATTTGCCATTCTGATAATTCAGACCTCCTTTATTCTGTGGATACTATCACCTTGAACAGGCAATTTTAAAACGACTTATCCTTCCTTTTCCCTGAGGCTATGGCAGGCTGTGGGGAGTCATCAGGCTTTAAGGAACAGGAGAATAGCATTGACTTTGTCTCCTTCCTACAGCTTCACAGTACTTCTGGGTGTGAAAGAGAGTAAATTGTATGATTCAACCAGGAAGATTTTCTATTTAAAAATGTTTTCTGTGATTTTAAGCTGAGTGGCCCTCAGTGTTTCACTAGAAAAACAAACAAAAACAATATTCCACTTCTATACATTTCGACCCATTTTGAAAGGGTGATCTAACTAGATCTATGAAATCGTTACTGAAGTTGTAACCTGAAGCTCTGATCCAGTTCTTTTTCTTTAGAAAGACAGGAGTGTTTGACAAGTGATGAGAACATGATTATTACCCTTATTTACATGAAATCCTTTGGCAGCACAAAGAACATCTTTCTCACCCGGTGTGACTCTGAGCAGGCAGGTACTTTGCTTGGCAGGAGGAATAATCACATTGACTGATCTGAACTACAGGTTTAGAAAAATCGATCTCTGGGGAGATGCAGCAGCTCCACTTCAATTCCAGCTCACATCTTGGAAGAAATAAAGAGGACTGTTTTTCTAACTGGCTTTTCAGAATCTGCACAAGAGCTGAAGAGACATCTATTTAATCATGCTTCCCTGTGTATTAGTTACTTGTCTATTAATGTCACCGACACCAACCACACAGGGACAAGCGGCAAAGCTGTTGTCGGGATACCAGTTAGAGCTGGTTCACACTAAAATTTTATGAAGGCTAAATAAAACTGTCCAAAGTGAGCCCCAACAGGAAAACTTGTCAGTTTTTCAGATTGTTAGCAGGATGACCTTTCTCCCACCCTTATCTTTGAAGAGAGGGAAGTCAAACTGTGAAAACAGCTTTTTATTTATTTATTTATAATCAGAAAAAAGATGAAAGACCCAGAAAGCCTTTCCCTTTGGTCATCACAAATGTTATCCTGAAGGAAAAAAAGCAAATCTTTTGCTCATTTCATAGGAGGGCAGCATTAACTGTTCCAAGTGTCCTGCTATCTGGAATTCTCTCCACTGGCACGACACTGCCCACCCTGCTCCCCTGTCCTATTTAACACCATTGCATCTTTGAAGATGTAATTCAAAGTACCTATCCTATGTGAAATATTTGTCATATACTACTCCACTCCCCCACCATCCCACAACTCCCAAATCTGACCATTCCTTCTTATTTGTTCAGTTGCTCAGTCTTATCAAACTCTTTGTGACCCCATGGGCTGCAGCACCCCAGACATCTCCTTCCTTCACTATGTCCCAGAGCTTGCTCAAACTCATGTCCGTTGAGTCGGTGATGCCATCCAACCATCTCATCCTCTGTCGTCCCCTTCTCCTCCTGCCTTCAATCTTTTCCAGCATCAGGGTCTTTTCAAATGAGTCAGCTCTTCACATCAGGTGGCCAAAGGATTGGAGCTTCAGCTTCAGCATCAGTCCTTCCAATGAATATTCAGGGTTGTTTTCCTTTAGGACTGACTGGTTGGATCTCCTTGCAGTCCAAGGTACTCTCAAGATTTTTCTCCAACACTACAGTTCAAAAGCATCAATTCTTTGATGCTCAGCCTTCTTTATGGTCCAACTCTCACATCTACACATGACTACTGGAAAAATATAGACACTCCTTATACATGTTTTAACCCCAGTTCTTAAACTCACTTCAGAATTCTCCCACTTTAGTAATAATATCCTATATTAATACATATATGTGAAATCTACAAAATTACACAATTGAACCTATTTGCAGGATAGGAATAGAGACACAGACATAGAGAAAGGATATGTGGATGAGGGGGTTGGAGGAGAGAGTGGGACAAATTGAGAGATTAGGATTGACATACATACACTAGTATGGGCGTGCTCAGTTGCTTCAGTCATGTCCAACGCTTGCAACCCTATGGACTGTAGCCCACCAGGACTGTGGCCACCAGGACTGTAGCCACCGTGGACTGTCCATGGAATTCTCCAGGCAAGAAGATTGGAGTGGGTTGCTATTTTCTTCTCCAGGGGATCTTCCCAACCCAGGGATCAAACCCAGGTCTCCTGCATTGCAGGCAGATTTTTTACCGCTGAGCCACTGGGAAAGCCTGACATACATACACTACCATGTATAAAATAGATAGCTAGTGGGAAGAGGCTGTATAGCACAGGGAGTTTGGCTCTGTGTTCTGTGGTGGCTTAGTGGAGTGGGATGAGGGGGTGATAGGGAAGCTAAAGAGGGAGGGGCTGTATGTATATATAGCTGATTCACGGTGTTGTACTGCAGAACCTAACACAACATTGTAAAGCAACTATCCTCCAGTAAAACAAAGAAGGTAAGTGTTTTAATGTAAATCACTTAAATGTAAGTGATTTAATGAATCTAGATTCTCATTCCCTCATGCATTGTCTGGCACATTATAACTCGGATATGTTACTTGAATACAAAGATTAATGAACAAGAAACACAATTTTCTCCCTATATGTTTTTTATGCATATGTATATACATACACACAACATACACAGGTACACACACATACATATTGTCTATATTATCATAATCACATATAAACTTATAAAGAGTATTCACTAAGATTTTATGGAAAAAATAAAGCCCATTGGCTATGTTGTTACATCTGTTATGATCTGTTCTGGATTTATTTCTTGCTTTTTCCAGATTTTGCTGGCCTTAGTCACTGCAGTGATTTGGCCCTTGCCCAGTATATTATTTTCATGACCATCTTCAGTCTTTTCCACTGAGTTCATACAAAGTCACTTGAATGCAGCCCAGATCTATTGATCCTGTTCAGTTGTCTCTGGGGAACCTCCTTGCTTTCCTCTTACAGTCAGAAATGACTACAAGTTCTGTTGTTCTTTACGTGTTATTACTCTGCTTCTGAAAAAAATTAAGAAAAATGCCTTCAGTTCCTTAAAGCACACACGTTTTGGTGTGAAGAGAACTGTTAAAAAGGTTTGCTTGCATGTGTAAGCTATGTCTTTGGAAACTCCAATAGCTTTTTGCTGTCTCTGCACCAACAGTAAATAATTTGGAAAGCAAGAAAAATATCTATCAAGTTCAAATGAAATCTATAATTTCATAAGTAAATATTCAGTAAGCACAGTGATGGCTAAGTAATTTCGTACATAGATAGTTTAAAAGAAATTTTTTAAAAGATAACCTGGTGTCATTCATCATAATGACTTATTTCTCCATATACAAGCTTTGTGCTTTCTAACTAAATGCACTTACTTGACCCACGTCCCAGATCATTTGTATTAATCCTTTGTCTAGAATAATTCTTAACACATTAAGGACAAAGTTTTTCTACATTTGATAACTGAGGAATACAATTTTTTCTCAAAAATCTTAAATTTCATCCTCACATGTCATTTTCTCAGTTTCCTCACATCCAGCTATGATCTATGGTAACTGATCACTGTGGCGTCTTCCTCTGGAAATGTTGCCAAAAGAGTGTCTATGCTTTCAGCTGGTTTCATCAGTTGGGAGAATCTTGAAGAAGAAAGACACAGATTTTAAAAGTAAGTAAACACAAAAATGCCTTCTAGTTATAATTTCTTTAATCCTCTGCTATCCTGAGTTCAACTGGCCTATGAAAAATAATGTTATTTGATATTCTCATCTTTGACGTTGAGATACCAATGTGAAACTGGATGAGATCAGTGTTTCTGAAATCTGGGATCACTTTGGTATTTTTAAAGATTAAAAAACAATTTCAGGTGTCCAACAAAATTGAGAGTAAGCTACAGAAACTGTTTCATATTCATCTTTCTCACACATATGCATAGTCTCCCCCCTTATCAACATTGCTCACCAGAATGGTGCCTACTTACCAATCATGAACTAACATTGACACATCATAATCATCCAAAGTCAAGTAGCCATTAGGATTCATTCTTGATGTTGTATATTCTCTGAGTTTGGACAAATGTATAATGACAAATACCCATCATTATTATATTATACAGAGTATTTTCGCTGACCTAAAAATCCTCTGTGCTCTATCTATTCATCTCTCCCCACTCCTTGACCCTAACAACCACTGATCTTCCTTTTAAATATTTTCCTAGCTTTGCCTTTTCTAGAATGTCATACAGTTAGAATCACACAGTACATAACCTTTTCAGATTAGCTTCTTTCACTTAGTAATATACATATAGGCTTCCACCTTGTCTTTTTCTGGCTTGATAGCTCATTTCTTTTTAGTAATTAATGATACTCCATTGTCTGGATATACCATAGTTATTTATTTATTCACCTACTGAAGGACATCTTAGTTACTTCCAAACTCGGGCAGTTATGAATGAAGTTCATATGGGTGTTTTGAAAGCAAGATAACCCCCAACTCAACAATGTAGACCACTGTTTCTCAAACAGTCATGTGCATGCAGATTACTTGGAGACCTTTAAAAATGCAAGTCTGGGGTGGAATGAGGCTTGAGTGTCTGATGGTTTATAATCTCTGAAATGAATCTGCACTGCACACCCAGGAGCACAACTTGAATATAAAGATCTTAGGGTCCATTTACAATTTATGAAAAAAAGGTGTCTCATAGTGGGATCAGGCATTTGATGTTTTAAATAAGCTGGACTGGTGCAATATATTTACCAGTTAGGCAGCTCCCATGGACCAGCATCTGGGACAAATGGAATATATGATCTTTCACTGACTTTGGGGGCTTCCCTTATGAATCAGATGGTAAATAATCTGCCTTCAATGCAGGAATCTCAGCTTTGATCCCTGGTTTGGGAAGATCCTATGGAAAAGGGACTGGATAGCTGAAGCTGAAACTCCAATACTTTGGCCACCTCATGCAAAGAGTTGACTCATTAGAAAAGACCCTGATCCTGGGAGGGATTGGGGGCAGGAGGAGAAGGGGACGACAGAGGATGAGATGGCCGGATGGCATCACCGACTCAATGGATATGAGTTTGAGTGAACTCCAAGAGTTGGTGATGGACAGGGAGGCCTGGCGTGCTGTGATTCATGGGGTCGCAAAGAGTCAGACACAACTGAGAGACTGGACTGAACTGAACTGACTGATCCACTTCAGTATTCTTGCCTGGAGAATTCCATGGACAGAGGAGCAGCCTGGCGGGCTACAGTCCATGGGATCACAAAGAGTCGGACACAACTGAGCGACTAACACACACACACGGACACACACACACTGACTTTGTTTTTTGTGATTGAATTTTCTTTGTTTTTATAGAAGCAGCATTCTAACAATATGCTTTTAATACTATACTTCAACTGCTATGATTATTTTTATGCATCAAAATGAAAATGAGGGACTTATAATTGTTGCCTAAGGTAACTTACATGTAATACTCATTGTTTTTAAAACCAAAAACATGAATAGCAGAAATCAATATGTATGCACTCTTAAGTAAATGTGCTATAGCAATGGGTAGATTGAAATGATTAAGTATCCTTTTCCATATATAGCTGAAATTTTTAAAAATAATTTAAGAAAACATGCTATCACTAGTATGGGAGAATATTCTTATAATTTATTTCTGGCATTATTAATCTCTCATATCTAACATGTCACCATTCTTCAGCTTTTATCTAATTTCGAGAAGTTTCCCTTCAACTCAGTATCAGAAATTATTAATGAAAGTATTTGAAAGAAAGATAAGCTATATAAAGCTTCGTAACTCATTGATAAAAGATTAACTAGGTCAGTAATATAATTTTTCCAAATTAATTACTACTATTAAATATTGTATAAGTATCTAGAAACATTGACTAAAATGTGTATCTGATATATACTCAACATGTGGCAAGCTTAGAATCATGCTTTTTTTACAATCTGAAATAGCTTTTTATTCTTTCATGTCTCTTAGCACATTGAAAGTAAATTATCTGTGCTTTCCCAAAGCTCCATCATCCAGAGTGATTCTGTTTACATATTTAAGTTTATAGTCATTTCCTCTTTTTTTTTTTAAAGAAAATAAACAGCTGTTGATCTCTATTGAATGGTAGTTGTTTTATCTACCTTATTTCATCCAATCACATGAATTAGATATTATTTTTGCCCTTTTACCAGTGAGAAAACTGAAATTCAGACACATTAGGTCATTTACACTGCTAATAATTAAAATAAATAGGATTTGGACTTCGTTCTATTTGGCTCCAAAACTTCACCTTTTTTCATGACCACTGCTTCATATTGATTCTCTAGTTGTTTTTTTTTTTTTGACCCAGAGGGATGATACGGGGAGGGAGGAGGGAGGACGGTTCAGGATGGGGAACACGTGTATACCTGTGGTGGATTCATGTTGATATATGGCAAAACCAATACAATATTGTAAAGTTAAATAATAATAATAATAAAAAAAGAATCATGATATTGTAAGCATTGGAAATTGAACCTCTCTCAGTCTCAGAGTGGCTGTTTTCATTAACATGGTCTTTGAAGATGATATGATTGAATGTCAGGCTATAAATCTACTTGGGGAACACACTTAAACCTCATGCTCGCTTCCAGCTCTTTGCAACTCCATGGATTGTACTTCTCCTGGCTTCTCTGTCCATAGGATTTCCCAGGCAGGAATACTGGAGTGGGTTGACATCTTCTCCAGGGGATCTTCCCAACCCAGGGATTGAACCTGCATCTCTTGTGTCTGCTGCATTACAAGCAGATTCTTTGCCACTGAGGCACCTGGGAAGCCCACACTAAAACCTCACTGTGTACTAATTATGTTCAGGACATGTGATTTGTCTTGATCTTTGATGCTGCTACTACATAGATTTGGGGCTTCCCTGGTGGCTCAACGGTAAAGAATCTGCCTCCAATACAGGAGACCTGGGTTCTTTCCCTGGGTCGGGAAGATCCCCTGGAGGAGGGCTTGGCAACCAACACCAGTTTTCTTGCCTGGAGAATCCCATGGACAGAGGAGTATAGCAGGTTACAGTTCGGGGGGTTGCACAGAGTCGAACGTGACTGAAGTGACTAAGCAGTAGCAACACAGACTAACCTGTGTGTACGTGTGTGTGTTTGTGTATGTGTGCGTATGTGTGTGTGTGTGTGTGTGTGTGTGGAGGCTACTATATAAATTACATTATATCTATGTTTAATAATCAGTGCTTTTCTCTGTCCCCTGTAATTATTAGGGTCCTTCAGGGAACCAAAATAAAAGCCCAGAAGATTCTTTATACTTTTATACTTTTCTTGATGAAAACCTTTAGAATACATTTATCTAAATAAGAAAGGTTTTGTTCAATTTAACTTGTTGGCATTGATTGATCATATCTCGGAGATGTCTGACTGCTAAAGGAATACAAAATTATCTTTTTAGCTCAGATTTTTCAAAGCAATTACAGAGCAGAAGAAAATTTGATCTCTTGGCTTCTGTTATATAAATAGATATTTAAAATCTTGATTATACCCTTTCTACCTCTCAGTTAAAATTGTAATGATGATTTCTGAAACTCTGTCTATTATGATGGTAATGTTAAATGCTTTTAAACTATGTTTAAGATGTTCTATGTTTTAAACAATTAAAATGTTTATTTTTTCCTATGTATCCTCACTGAATATTAACTCCCATCTCATTAGTGGCCATAAAGACAAAGTAAGCAGAGTAACTTAAAATCTTGGCAAGTTCCAATAATTTTCTTCCTATTCTTAAAAGGTTTCTAATTCCCTCAGCTCATTCTTACATGAATAATAAATGCTCCACACTGTGTCATTCTTTTACAAACTGCACCATTTTCTGTTATACAGAATGCAGCTCTCTTGAACATTCTTAATTTCCCCCCAATTTACACTTACTTTCTAGGTTGATCAGGAGAATTGTTGTTGCTTTTGAGTCACTAAGTCGTGTCCTACTCCTTGTGACCCCGTGGACTACAGCATGCCAGGCTTCCCCGTCCTTTGCTATCTCCCAGAGTTTGCTCAGACTTATGTCCTATTGATTCAGTGATGCCATCCAAATATATCATTCTCTGTCGACCCTTCCGTATATAGGTAATAACTGGAGAATCTGTTAAGAAGAGAGATTTGTGACAACATAGGAAAATGATGTAAAACACGCATGCACAAAAAATCTTGATCTTCAGAGAAGATCTATGAGATCATAAACATGCTTATACTTAGAATGGGTTAGATAAGCAGCAGAAACACTGAAGTATTAAATGCATACTAAAATAAGGAAGGAGAGGGCAACCTCTTTTTAAGGAAATGATTTGCCTTGAAATGTGCAACATTTCTTGAAACATGAAAAATACCTTCTATGCTCTTTGTAAGCTTTAAATATTTTCTGAACTTTGCATAGTTAGAAATAGCAAATAATTCATGAGGGAGAGATGAAGGATGGCGACATCCATAAGGATGTGTCCAGAGCCCCCTAGTTCTGGCCCAGTGTTGATCTTCTCCTGGGTGTGCATCAGAGTCAAGTACATTTGTTTCTAGTTTCTGACCCATAGTACTTATTTCTTGTCAGTTTTTGTTTTCCCATTACTTTGAGTTCTAATTCATTAATGGCTGCAAATGTTTTCCTTTTCTCAAAAATGATTTACAAAATTATGGCTGTGGAATTCTACAGCACCCACTCTATCTAAATTGGATATTGTTGATTGATAACAATAAGCAATTATTCCTCACACTGGGCTGTTGGTAGGCATGATTTTTAAATCTCCTTTGGCGTGAAGAAAATTTACTGGCTTTGAGTCTAAATTAAAAAATAATTGCTCGTGTGTGCAGTGACTTCACTTGCTGATTCCCCTGTGACAACATTTAATTGCCCTCCATCAAAGGTGGTACAGAATACAAAGCTATAATCACTGATGGAAATTGTATGGGGGATGGAAAATTATTAAAATCATATACACTTAATATGCATGTAGAAATAATATAAGTGAACAGACTCTTAAAGTGTACTCTATAGAGAATTATAAGATTATTTCTAAGCCAGTGAAAAATCAATGTCAATAACCTTTAGGCAATGTGGAAAGGAGCTCCAAATTTCAGAGAGTAGTTGATATATATCTCAAGAATTTTAGAAATGTTTTAATAAAGAGAACATGAAACAGAGGAATTGGTGTGATACTCAAAAACAAATATTTATAAAGTAATGATGGTGCGATACTGGTTAGCCTCATCTTGGAGCACAGGAAATCAGATATTTGACTCATATTTCTACTACTCAGGCAAGAGATAGTAGAAGAGTCAAACTTTAAAGCGCAAGATACAATGTAAAGAGCCTTTGGGAAAAACACTTGTCTGGAGTAACAGACAAACTTGGAAAACTAAATTATTCTTGATGCAATTTTATTTATTCTTAAGACAATTTTTTGTTTGTTTGTTTTGCAGGGTGGAAGAGAAAGGAAAAGTGGTAGATAGCTTTGCACAGCTAGGTGTGCAATTGCTAGATATGACAAAAGGCAGATATGAAAAATGACTAGCATTAGTTCTGTCAAGATAAAAGGATGATATAAAATACCTTAAGAAAGGAGCATTTTAGGTGACATTGTCTACCATTTCTGTGATATTGTGTTATTGAATATTAATTATGTGTTGGTAAAGTTACAGGCATCAACTCTGCTTACCTGAAAACTGTCCTGGTAAGTAGACATGTTATTTTCACTTTACAGGTTAGAAAACAAAAGCTTAGCTGTGATATGTAGACCCCTCTCTATGGCACTAGAGCAATTTCTGGATCAGGTCTTCCTGATGCTGAATCTTTGCACTTGACTGTGCTATCTCATTAATGAGAAGAGAGTGGTCATGGAAAATCTACACCTAAAGTCAATGCATTAAATTCAAATACAAGTCAATGTAAAAATGCATCTAGTCATTCCAACACTGCCTGGGATTTGCTGAATGTAATTGTTTTAAGTATGAAATAAAAGAAAAATGACTCATTTCTCTGATTGATGTGTTTAAAAAGCCCGTTTAATGACCATTTGAAATATATAATCTTAACATTTTAATAACCCATTTGAAATTAAGATATGTAAGTACATCCTAATGCCTGATGACTACAAAAGAACAAGCACAGTTTGATAAAGTATCACCACTACATGAATTTTATAATCCAATACTTTACAAATTAGTTTTGGAGGTTCTGAGGAAGAATGGCTCTCAGAATTTCCAAAGAAATTTAGAGATTGGAAACAGACCACTTGGAATTCACTTATGAAAATAATCATGCTAGCTGTCAGCAGGCCTGACTTTAAAAAATTCCTAAGTGTCTCTTTGGTGTACATTGGAATACACAATCATCCACATGAACCCCAATAAACTCAATTCTAGGTTGCTTAGGGCTTGATTAGTTAGGTTATGTTTTCCAATCTCTATCTGCTCCTAAGAGATCGTATATCTTCTAAAGTTCTCAATTCACATTGGGTTTGTAATTTAAAAATTAAGTTGCAAATTGCAGTTTGCAATTGGGTTGTAGGGTTGTAAATAATAACAAGACCTTTTTAATTATCAGGCTCTCATACTTGAATTTAAAAAGGTTGATTTCAAAACTGGCCCTGAGATTTAAAAATGCATGGCGATTTCTTTATCTGTACTGTCTGAGTAATAAAAGCACATCTGTGGTCCTTGCTCTGAGAAAATGAGATAACTTTTTTTTTCTAAAAGGTTTTGAACATTATTAGTCTAATACTTTTCCTCTCCTACCCCACCCCCGATCCAGGCCATGTCTTATTTATTTTCCTATCTCTTATCATCATCTCTTTGTAGATCACATTTTTCCTATTATACACTGTACTTCAGACATGTTAAGCAATAGTACATGTTAAAACAATATATGATAAATAAATGAAGAACAAATAAATGAACATGCCTCCCAGACTCTGAAATCTACTTTTTATTAGGCTGAACATGAAGGCAGAAACACTGTGGCTTACCGATCTTTGATGAATTCAGTCTCTGTGCCCTTGGATTCTTAGTGATTAAATAATATATATATATTTTAGAAATCACTTGTGTTCTCACTTCAACTTAAAAAATAAATGTTATTATCTTGGATTTCACATAGTCCCTTAATGTAGCCCTATCTGTACCTACTGTATCTACTTATAATTAATTGATAGTACATATTATTCTTTTTTTAAATTTTATTTTATTTTTAAACTTTATAATATTGTATTGGTTTTGCCAAATATTGAAATGAATCCGCCACAGGTATATATGTGTTCCCCATCCTGAACCATCCTCCTCCTCCTCCCTCCCCGTACCATCCCTCTGGGTCGTCCCAGTGCACCAGCTCCAAGCATCCAGTATCGTGCATCAAACCTGGACTGGCGACTTTTCATACATGATATTATACATGTTTCAATGCCATTCTCCCAAATCTTCCCACCCTTTCCCTCTGCAACAGAGTCCATAAGACTGTTCTATACATCAGTGTCTCTTTTGCTGTCTCATATACAGGCTTATTGTTACCATCTTTCTAAATTCCGTGTATATGTGTTAGTATACTGTATTGGTGTTTTTCTTTCTGGCTTACTTCACTCTGTATAATAGGCTCCAGTTTCATCCACCTCATTAGAACTGATTCAAATGAATTCTTTTTAATGGCTGAGTAATACTCCATTGTGTATATGTATCACAGCTTTCTTATTCATTCATCTGCTGATGGACATCTAGGTTGCTTCCATGTCCTGGCTATTATAAACAGTGCTGCGATGAACATTGGGGTACACGTGTCTCTTTCCCTTCTGGTTTCCTCAGTGTGTATGCCCAGCAGTGGGATTACTGGATCATAAGGCAGTTCTATTTCCAGTTTTTTAAGGAATCTCCACACTGTTCTCCATAGTGGCTGTACTAGTTTGCATTCCCACCAACAGTGTAAGAGGGTTCCCCTTTTCTCCACACCCTCTCCAGCATTTATTGCTTGTAGACTTTTGGATCACAGTCATTCTGACTGGCATGAAATGGTACCTCATAGTGGTTTTGATTTGCATTTCTCTGATAATGAGTGATGTTGAGCATCTTTCCATGTGTTTGTTAGCCATCTGTATGTCTTCTTTGGAGAAATGTCTATTTAGTTCTTTGGCCCATTTTTTGATTGGGTCATTTATTTTTCTGGAATTGAGCTGTAGGAGTTGCTTGTGTATTTTTGAGATTAGTTGTTTGTCAGTTGCTTCATTTGCTATTATTTTCTCCCATTCTGAAGGCTGTCTTTTCACCTTGCTAATAGTTTCCTTTGTTGTGCAGAAGCTTTTAAGGTTAATTAGGTCCCATTTGTTTATTTTTGCTTTTATTTCCAATATTCTGGGAGGTGGGTCATAGAGGATCCTGCTGTGATGTATGTTGGAGAGTGTTTTGCCTATGTTCTCCTCTAGGAGTTTTATAGTTTCTGGTCTTACATTTAGATCTTTGATCCATTTTGAGTTTATTTTTGTGTATGGTGTTAGAAAGTGTTCTAGTTTCATTCTTTTACAAGTGGTTGACCAGTTTTCCCAGCACCACTTGTTAAAGAGATTGTCTTTAATCCATTGTATATTCTTGCCTCCTTTGTCAAAGATAAGGTGTCCATATGTATGTGGATTTATCTCTGGGCTTTCTATTTTGTTCCATTGATCTATATTTCTGTCTTTGTGCCAGTACCATACTGTCTTGATAACTGTGGCTTTGTAGTAGAGCCTGAAGTCAGGTAGGTTGATTCCTCCAGTTCCATTCTTCTTTCTCAAGATAGCTTTGGCTATTCGAGGTTTTTTGTATTTCCATACAAATTGTGAAATTATTTGTTCTAGCTCTGTGAAGAATACCGTTGGTAGCTTGATAGGGATTGCATTGAATCTATAAATTGCTTTGGGTAGTATACTCATTTCACTATATTGATTCTTCCAATCCATGAACATGGTATATTTCTCCATCTGTTAGTGTCCGCTTTGATTTCTTTCACCAGTGTTTTACAGTTTTCTATATATAAGTCTTTAGTTTCTTTAGGTAGATATATTCCTAAGTATTTTATTCTTTCATTTGCAATGGTGAATGGAATTGTTTCCTTAATTTCTCTTTCTATTTTCTCATTATTAGTGTATAGGAATGCAAGGGATTTCTGTGTGTTGATTTTATATCCTGAAACTTTACTATAATCATTGATTAGTTTTGGTAATTTTCTGGTGGAGTCTTTAGGGTTTTCTATGTAGAGGATCATGTCATCTGCAAATAGTGAGAGTTTTACTTCTTCTTTTCCAATTTGGATTCCTTTTATTTCTTTTTCTGCTCTGATTGCTGTGGCCAAAACTTCCAGAACTATGTTGAATAGTAATGGTGAAAGTGGGCACCCTTGTCTTGTTCCTGACTTTAGAGGAAATGCTTTCAATTTTTCACCATTGAGGATAATGTTTGCTGTAGGTTTGTCATATATAGCTTTTATTATGTTGAGGTATGTTCCTTCTATTCCTGCTTTTTCTGGAGAGTTTTTATCATAAATGGATGTTGAATTTTGTCAAAGGCTTTCTCTGCATCTATTGAGATAATCATATGGTTTTTATTTTTCAATTTGTTAATGTGGTATATTATATTGATTGACTTGTGGATATTGAAGAATCCTTGCATCCCTGGGATAAAGCCCACTTGGTCATGGTGTATGATTTTTTTAATGTGTTGTTGGATTCTGATTGCTAGAATTTTGTTAAGGATTTTTGCATCTATGTTCATCAGTGATATTGGCCTGTAGTTTTCTTTTTTTGTGGGATCTTTGTCAGGTTTTGGTATTAGGGTGATGGTGGCCTCATAGAATGAGTTTGGAAGTTTACCTTCCTCTGCAATTTTCTGGAAGAGTTTGAGTAGGCTAAGCTCTTCTCGAAATTTTTGGTAGAATTCAGCTGTGAAGCCATCTGGACCTGGGCTTTTGTTTGCTGGAAGATTCCTGATTACAGTTTCAATTTCCGTGCTTGTGATGGGTCTGTTAAGATTTTCTATTTTTTCCTGGTCCAGTTTTTGAAAGTTGTACTTTTTAAAGAATTTGTCCATTTCTTCCACATTGTCCATTTTATTGGCATATAATTGTTGATAGTAGTCCCTTATGATCCTTTGTACTTCTGTGTTGTCTGTTGTGATCTCTCCATTTTCATTTCTAATTTTATTGATTTGATTTTTCTCCCTTTGTTTCCTGATGAGTCTGGCTAATGGTTTGTCAATTTTATTTATCCTTTCAAAGAACCAGCTTTTGGCTTTGTTGATTTTTGCTATGGTCTCTTTTGTTTCTTTTGCACTTATTTCTGCCCTAATTTTTAAGATTTCTTTCCTTCTACTAACCCTGGGGTTCTTCATTTCTTCCTTTTCTAGTTGCTTTATGTGTAGACTTAGGTTATTTATTTGACTTTTTTCTTGTTTCTTGAGGTATGCCTGTATTGCTATGAACTTTCCCCTTAGGACAGCTTTTACAGTGTCCCACAGGTTTTGGGTTGTTGTGTTTTCATTTTCATTCATTTCTATGCAAATTTTGATTTCTTTTTTGATTTCTTCTGTGATTTGTTGGTTATTCAGCAGCGTGTTGTTCAGCCTCCATATGTTGGAATTTTTAATAATTTTTCTCCTGTAATTGAGATCTAATCTTACTGCATTGTGGTCAGAAAAGATGCTTGGAATGATTTCTATTTTCTTGAATTTACCAAGGCTAGATTTATGGCCCAGGATATGATCTATCCTGGAGAAGGTTCCATGTGCGCTTGAGAAAAAGGTAAAATTCATTGTTTTGGGATGAAATGTCCTATAGATATCAATTAGGTCTAACTGTATCAATTAGGTCTATTGTATCATTTAAAGTTTGTGTTTCCTTGTTAATTTTCTGTTTAGTTGATCTATCCATAGGTGTGAGTGGGGTATTAAAATCTCCCACTATTATTGTGTTATTGTTAATTTCTCCTTTCATACTTGTTAGCATTTGTCTTACATATTGCGGTGCTCCCGTGTTGGGTGCATATATATTTATAATTGTTATATCTTCTTCTTGGATTGATCCTTTGATCATTATGTAGTGACCTTCTTTGTCTCTTTTCACAGCCTTTGTTTTAAAGTCTATTTTATCTGATATGAGTATTGCTACTCCTGCCTTCTTTTGGTCCCTATTTGCATGGAAACTCTTTTTCCATCCCCACACTTTCGGTCTGTATGTGTCCCCTGTTTTGAGATGGGTATCTTGTAGACAACATATGTAGGGGTCTTGTTTTTGTATCCATTCAGCCAGTCTTTGTCTTTTGGTTGGGGCATTCAACCCATTTATGTTTAAGGTAATTACTGATAAGTATGATCCCGTTGCCATTTACTTTATTGTTTTGGGTTTGAATTTATACACCGTTTTTGTGTTTCCTGTCTAGAGAATATCCTTTAGTATTTGTTGGAGAGCTGGTTTGGTGGTGCTGAATTCTCTCAGCTTTTGCTTGTCTGTAAAGCTTTTGATTTCTCCTTCATAGGTGAATGAGATCCTTGCTGGGTACACTAATCTGGGCTGTAGGTTATTTTCTTTCATCACTTTAAGTATGTCTTGCCATTCCCTGCTGGCTTGAAGAGTTTCTATTGAAAG
Organism: Bos mutus; assembly: GCF_027580195.1. Taxonomy (NCBI): domain Eukaryota; kingdom Metazoa; phylum Chordata; class Mammalia; order Artiodactyla; family Bovidae; genus Bos; species Bos mutus. The sequence goes on along the minus strand of NC_091625.1, from coordinate 90,103,456 downwards.
ATCAGCTGTTATCCTTATGGGAATTCCCTTCTGTGTTATTTGTTGTTTTTCCCTTGCTGCTTTTAATATTTGTTTTTTGTGTTTGATCTTTGTTAATTTGATTAATATATGTCTTGGGGTGTTTTGCCTTGGGTTTATCCTGTTTGGGACTCTCTGGGTTTCTTGGACTTGAGTGATTATTTCCTTCCCCATTTTAGGGAAGTTTTCAACTATTATCTCCTCAAGTATTTTCTCTTGGTCTTTCGTTTTGTCTTCTTCTTCTGGGACCCCTATGATTCGAATGTTGTAGCGTTTAATATTGTCCTGGAGGTCTCTGAGATTGTTCTCATTTCTTTTAATTCTTTTTTCTTTTTTCCTCTCTGATTCATTTATTTCTACCATTCTATCTTCTACTTCACTAATCCTATCTTCTGCCTCTGTTATTTTACCATTTGTTGCCTCCAGAGTGTTTTTAATTTCATTTATTGCATTATTCATTATATATTGACTCCTTTTTATATCTTCTAGGTCCTTCTTAAACCTTTCTTGCATCTTCTCAATCCCTGTCTCCAGGCTATTTATCTGTGATTCGATTTTGATTTCAAGATTTTGGATCAATTTCACTGTCATTATTTGGAATTCTTTATCAGGTAGATTCCCTATCTCTTCCTCTTTTGTTTGGTTTGGTGGGCATTTATCCTGTTCCTTTATCTGCTGGGTGTTCCTCTGTCTCTTCATCTTGTTTAAATTGCTGAGTTTGGGGTGTCCCTTCTGTATTCTGGCAGTTTGTGGAGTTCTCTTTATTGTGGTGTTTCCTCACTGTGTGTGGGTTTGTACAGGTGGCTTGTCAAGGTTTCTTGGTTAGGGAAGCTTGTGTTGGTGTTCTGGTGGGTGGAGCTGTATTTCTTCTCTCTGGAGTGCAATGAAGTGTTCAGTAATGAGTTATGAGATGTCTATGGTTTTGGGGTGACTTTGGGCAGCCTGTATCTTGGAGCTCAGGGCTGTGTTCCTTTGTTGCTGGAGAATGTGTTTGGTATGTCTTGCCCTGGAACTTGTTGGCCCTTGTGTGGTGCTTCGTTTCAGTGTCGGTATGGAGGCGTTTGATGAGCTCCTGTCATTAATGTTCCTGGGAGTCAGGAGTTCCCTGGAGTCAGGGTTTGGACTTAAGCCTCCTGCTTCCAGTTATCGGTCTTATTTTTACAGTAGTTTCAAAACTTCTCCTATACAGCACCATTGATAAAACATCGACGTTAAAAATGAAAAGTTTCTCCGCCGTGAGGGTCACCCAGAGAGGTTCACAGCGTTACATGGAGAAGAGAAGAGGGAGGAGGGAGTTAGAGGTGATCCAAGTGAGATGAGGTGGAATCAATAGAGGAGAGAGTGGGCTAGCCAGTAATCACTTCCTTATGTGCACTCCACAACTGGACCGCTCAGAGATGTTCACGGAGTTATACAGAGAAGAGAAGAAGGAGGAAGGAGGCAGAGGTGGCCAGGAGGATAAAAGAGGGGAATGAAAAGGAGGGAGACAGATCCAGCCGGTAATCAGTTCCCTAAGTGTTCTCCACCGTCTGGAACACACAGAAATTCACAGAGTTGGGTAGAGTAGAGAGGGGTTAGGGAGGAGACACAGGCGACCTGGTGGAGAAAAAGGAGAGTCCAAAAGGAGAGAGAGCAGTCAAGCCAGTAATCTCGCTCCCTAGTGAAAAATGGGTCCTGAAGATTGGGTTCTTAAAGGTACAAAACAGGTAACAAATACATAAAAGCAAAAATTAAAAATCTAGAGTAGAGTTTGGAATTTCAAAAATACAAGGTTAAAGAAAAGAAGAAGGAAAAGAAAGAGAGAGAAAAACAAACAGACAAACAAAAACAAAGTCACAAAAATTATAAAGAAAATATAGGTATAAAATTGATAACAAATACCAAAAAGCAAAAGTTAAAAATCTAGAGTTGAGTTTGGAATTTCAGGTATACAATGTTATATGAAAGAAGAAGAGAAAGAAAGAGAGAAAAAAAAAAGACAAAAATTATTAAAAAAATATATATAGGTACAAAATTGATAACAAATACCAAAAAGCTAAAATTAAAAATCTAGAGTAGAGTTTGGAATTTCAGATATACAATGTTAAAGAAAAGAAGGCGAAAAAAAAGGTCAAAAAATTATAAAAAATATATATATGAAGTTTGCTTTAAAAAAAAAATAGGGTCTTTTTTTCTTTTTTTTTTTTCAAAAAGTAACAGTAGGTTATAAAAGTGAAAATTAAAGGAATAATAGAGGACTTAAAATTTTTTTAAATTAAAAAAAAAGAAAGAATGATTGTAAAAATAGTAAAAATATATCTAGGACTTTCTCTGGTTTTGTTGTTGGTATTGTGGGTTCAGTTCATTTTCAGCTAGTTCCTTGGTCTGACTTATATTTCTCAAGATCTATAGGCCCCTTCCTATGCAGACGGTACTAACCACAGGGTTTTAATCTATTGCCTGTAGCTTCCAAGGTGGTTCCCTCTGTTATAGCTTCTTCTGTTTGCTGGTCTCTTCAGTGTCTGGTTTCCACCCTGACACAAAGGGGACGGTGGAGGACACTTTTTTTTTTTTTTTTTTTAGGCTCACTTGTTCAGTCGCACTGTGGGGAGGGAGGGACGCTGCAAACAAATAACACTGGCGTGTGCTCGCAGTGCCTCAGCCACACTGGGCCTGCCCCCGCTCATGGCGCGTGTAGCCTCCCTTGCCCACACTGCTCAGGCTCTAGGTTGTTCCACCGGGAACCATCCGAGGCCGGCCCTGGGCTGCTTGCACCTCCCAGGTCCAAGCCGCTCAGGTTCAGGCACTCGGGTAGTCCTCAGAGGCACAGACTCGGTTGGGCCTGCATTTTGTGCCCTTCCCAGGTCCAGGCAGCTCAGGTGATGAGGTGTTTGGTGAGCGCGATTGCTGCGACTTATCGCCTCCCTGCCGCTCAGTTATCTAGGTGTACAACCGGCACACCTTCTCAGGCGGATGTTGACTGTCCAGACCCCCAAGAAGTCTTAGTTAGCAAAGAAGCCTGCTTACAGTTTTATAGATAATGTTTCTCTGGGGCTGCGATTGCCCCCTTCCGGCTCTGGCTGCCTGTCACTGGAGGGGGATGGTCTGCAGCCGGCTATCTCTGTTCAGTCCTTTGTTCCGTGCATGGGCCTGGCGGTGTCTTAGGTTAGGGCTGGCTTTTCGCGTGATAGATATCCCACAGTCTGGTTTGCTAGCCCAAATTATTTCGCTCAGATAGCGCTCGGGGTATTCAGGCCAGATGCTTACTCTAAGCGATGCAGCCTGCGCCGCGCCTCCCTGCCCAGCCCCCGCTTGCTAATGGCGTGTGCAGGCGTCTGCACTGCTTCTCCGCTACGGGAGTTACCGTAGGGCTCATAATCTGCGGGTTTTAATTGTTTACTTATTTTTCCTCCCTGTTATGTTGCCCTCTGTGCTTCCAAGGCTCCACACAAATTTGGCAGTGAGAAGGTTTCCTGGTGTTTGGAAACTTCTCTCTTTTTAAGACTCCTTCCTGGGACGGAACTCTGTCCCTCCCTCTTTTGTCTCTTTTTTTGTCTTTTATATTTTTTCCTACCTCCTTTCAAAGACTTGTGTTGCTTTTCTGGGTGCCTGATGTCCTCTGCCAGCATTCAGAAGTTGTTTTGTGGAATTTACTCAGCGTTTAAATGTTCTTTTGATGAATTTGAGAGGGAGAAAATGTTCTCCCCATCCTACTCCTCCGCCATCTTAGCTCCTCCTCCCAGTACATATTATTCTTAAGTAACTCAACTAAGAATAAATAATTCCTCCACCAAGATCACATACATAAAATAGATCTAGAAGTATATCCTTTTCCCTCTTTGCAGCTGTCATGAAAATTTTCAATGCATCTTCTGAAAGTGCAGCTTAAGTGCTAGCTTAGAGACGGAACTTGAAATGATGGGGCATCATCCTTTATAATGGAAAGTGAAGATTAAATCAATACCCACTGTGGTTATGCAATGTCCCCTATATGGTCTGGGAATAAAAGGATAGCATTAGGAAAGCCTGTTTGTCTTTGCTCTTAGTGATCCACTTGGGGAACTTGTGCCTTCTCTCTCATCTCAAGTTCCACATGTCTAGATGGTCTAGTTTACAGAAGAGTAAGATTTCCACCAGAAAACACAGCGAGAGACCCATTATACTTCAAGTCATTACTATTCTTGGGTCCCTTTTGCAAATTTCCAAGAGACCATCCACCAAGCAAAAAAGTCATCTTTCTGTTAGGGGTAATACACTTGTTATCCAAAGGAGGTCTATTGCTGCTTTTGCACAAGTGGCCTGGTAAGAAAATATTTCACACTCAAGTGATCCACTGGAGAGGCTCTGGTCCTTCCTCGCCATATTCTGAAGATAAAAAAGACAAGAACAGCAGCCTTAGCCTGAGAAGGGCATTGTGACAACATCTCAGCCTTCACAGAGATGGTGCTCAGGCCACCCTACCAGGTAAGTCGCCGAGACCCAAAGAGGAACTAGCTGAGAATGAGGGGAAGCTAGAATGAGTAGTAGAGGAGAAAAGTAATGAGCACTCATTTGCAATCTTGGTGTGTTACTGTGCTGAGGTTGGAGGTTGTCACTCTAACTTTTCTCTTGAACATTTATCTATGAAAAGAGACCAGTCAAAATCCTTGAGAAGCTGTGCAGATTCATTATATGAAATGATTTGATCCAGGCAGTGCAAGAGATAAACTGCTTGTGGTATTGCTGTTGTTATTCACTTGCCTAGTCATGTCCGACTCTTTGCAACCCCACCGACTGCAGCATGCCAGTCTTCCTGCCCTTCACCATCTCCTGGAGCTTGCTGAAACTCACGTTCAATAAGTCAGTGATGCCATCCAGCCACCTCATCCTCTGCCCTCCCCTTCTCCTCCTGCCTTCAATCTTTCCCAGCATCAGGGCCTTTTCTAATGAGTCAGCTCTTCACGTCAGGTGGCCAAAGATTGGAGCTTCAGTTTCAGCATCAGTCCTTGCAGTGAATATTCAAGATTGATTTCCTTTAGGATTGACTGTTTGGATCTCTCCTTGCTGTCCAAGGGACTCTCTAGAGTCTTCTCCAACAGCACAGTCCAAAAGCATCAATTCTTTGATGCTCAGCCTTCTTTATGGTCCAACTCTCATATCCGTACATGACTACTGGAAAAACCGTAGATTTGACTAGACCAGGAGTATGTCAAGGCTGTATATTGTCACCCTGCTTATTTAACTTATATGCAGAGTACATCATGAGAAACACTGAGCTGGAGGAAGCACAAGCTGGAATCAAGATTTCCAGGAGAAATATCAATAACCTCAGTATGCAGATGACACCACCCTTATGGCAGAAAGTGAAGAGGAACTAAAAAGCCTCTTAATGAAAGTGAAAGTGGAAAGTGAAAAAGTTGGCTTAAAGCCCAACATTCAGAAAACTAAGATCATGGCATCTGGTCCTATTACTTCATGGGAAATAAATTGGGAAACAGTGGAAACAGTGTCAGACTTTATTTTTCTGGGTTCCAAAATCACTGCAGATGGTGATTGCAGCCATGAAATTAAAAGATGCTTACTCCTTCCTTGGAAGGAAAGTTATGACCAACCTAGATAGCATATTCAAAAGCAGAGACATTACTTTGCCAACAAAGGTTCGTCTAGTCAAGGCTATGGTTTTTCCAGTGGTCATGTATGGATGTGAGAGTTGGACTGTGAAGAAGGCTGAGTGCTGAAGAATTGATGCTTTTGAACTGTGGTGTTGGAGAAGACTCTTGAGAGTCCCTTGGACTGCAAGGAGATCCAACCAGTCCATCCTAAAGGAGATCAGTCCTGAGTGTTCATTGGAAGGACTGATGCTAAAGCTGAAACTCCAGTACTTTGGCCACCTCATGCGAAGAGTTGACTCATTGGAAAAGACCCTGATTCTGGGAGGGATTGGGGGCAGGAGGAGAAGGGGACGACAGAGGATGAGATGGATGGATGGCATCACTGACTCGATGGACATGAGTTTGAGTGAACTCTGGAGCTGGTGATGGACAGGGAGGCCTGGCATGCTGTGATTCATGGGGTCGCAAAGAGTTGGACATGACTGAGTGACTGAACTGAACCGAACTGCACTGAAGAGCTCCCTCTCAGGAATGACTCTTTCTCTAAGCTGCTGGCAGACGGTTTTCAGTGCTATGTCTCTCGTGTGACATTCAGCTAAATAGATCCAAGGCCATGGCCTCTCCCCCAGTCACATGCACCTACAACAACGGATCAATGCGATGTCATAAGGTTCAGTTTTGCAGGGCTGTCCCAGCCCTGTGGCCTCTGAGGCAACCACAGCATAGTTCAACCTCTACCTCCACCCAGGCCTAAGTTACTTCTCACAGGTTTTTTTTTTTAGCTTGGGTTTTTTTTTTTTTTTTTTCCTTTTCCCTGAATACCTGCTCCAATAAATGCTCCTGCTTGCAAATTTCAGAGTCTCCATATTTTCTCAGGGAACCAAACTCCAACACCTGGAGTGGGTTTGCAATGGCTTTGGATCTTGCTTGCTTAACTCCTCTATCTCTTGCTACCAACACTAAGGAATGTAAAATTCCCTTCCTTTCCCACCCATACCCCTTCTCCAGCAGGGTCCAGAGAGGAGGATGCCCACAGGTATCCATACTTGATTAGCAAATTCTGTTAAGAACATAAAATACTCTGAATATTGCTATGCAATTTCCTATTTGTTTCAAAGTATAATTAGCTTGCAGTTGAAGAAATGACTATACTTATACAAAATAGCAAGAAAAGTAATCAGCTGTAGTATTCAACTGTGCATATGCTACATACATATGGCTAAGAAAAGAAATAAAAAATACTTTAGATATTATTAATCCAGTAAAAGTCACTCTCTATTTTTTTTTCTATTTTACTATCCATTCTGTTCAATTTGAGAGAAAGAATATTTTTTTATTTTTATTTTAAAATAATGTTGGATTTACAGCAGGATGACAGAAGTGGCACAGAGTATTCTTATATACCCTTCCACCAAAATGATCAAAACCAGGGTGATAAAGTTGTTACAATAATGGAAAGAGTATTATTTTTAATTTTTGGGTAGAAGTAATCTTACTTACTGTCCAGTTTTTAATTTTTGGCTAGAAGTAATCTTACCTGGAGAAGGAAGTGGCAACCCACTCCAGTACTCTTGCCTGGAAAATCCCATAGATGGGGGAGCCTGGTAGGCTACAGTCCATGGGGTCACAAAGAGTCAGACATGACTGAACGACTTCACTTTCTTTCTTTCTATAGTTCCTTTAGGAGAAGGAAATGGCAACCCACACCAGTATTCTTGCCTGGAGAATCCCGTGGACAGAGGAGCCTGGTGGGCTACAGTCTGCTGCTGCTGCTGCTGCTGCTACTAAGTCACTTCGGTCATGTCCGACTCTGTGCAACCCCATAGATGGAAGCCCACCAGGCTCCTCTGTCCTCGGAATTCTCCAGGCAAGAATACTGGAATGGGTTGCCATTTTTTACTCCAGGGCTGCAGTCTATGGGGTTGCAGAGAGTCTGACATGACTAAGCAACTAACACACACACACACACACACACACAATCTTAATTACTGTCCAATCGCCCCTTGGACAGCAAGGAAATCAAACCAGTCAATCTTAAGGGAGATCAACCTTGAATATTCACTGGAAAGACTGATGCTGAAGCTGAAGTTCCAGTATTTTGGTCATCTGATGCAAACAGATGATTCATTGGGAAAGTCCCTGATGCTGGTAAAGATTGAGGGCAGAAGGAGAAGAGGGCATCAGAGGATGAGATGGCTGGATGGCATCACCAATGAAATGGACCTGAACTTGGGCAAACTCTGGGAGATGGTGAGAGACAGGGAGGCCTGGTGTGCTGCAGTCCATGGGGTTGCAAAGAGTCAGACACGACTGGGCCACTGAACAACAAGAACAACAATCTTACTGGTAACCTATCTAGTGCAGACTTGTAAAAGATAAATAAAATAGTTGCTTTATCCTGCTTTACACTGAGCAAATAGGTCATTACATAAGTGAATTAAAGCTGAAATCTCAGAATCTTAAAAGCTATTTTAAAGAGTATCTAGGCTAACCTCCCCCTTATGTAATACCTGTAAAAGTATTTGCATGTTAGCAATGTTAGTAAAGATTAGCATTTTGTGACATAAAAAAGCTTTAATTTTCAAAAAACTTCTAATTTTAAGAAGTTGCTCAATATTAATCAAAGGTTTAAACACTCTTATCTTGACCTATTGTACTCAGAACTTGGTCTATTTTGTTTAATTATTATGCATATGGTATGGATTAAAGATCATTTATTACTTACTCACTCTTCTTGTTCTAAACAGTATACAGTTATTAATATCATTTTAAAGGGTGGTACCCAGAACTTACAACTACATCCTTTCTCCAGTTGATGACTAAACAACACAATGTAAAGAGGCACCATATCTTTTATCCTTAATACCATCCTTGCATTAACCGAGTTGGTGGTTACTTTGGCATTTTGGTTACTCTCATCATACAATTGACTGATATTTCACTTGATGGCATATAAAACTACTCAGTCTTTCTTAAACATGGTGCTACTTAGCTAGGTGCACATAGCTATGCAAATATTAAAAATCCTGGAAATCTGTTTATGTCAGTAAATTATAAACATTTTTATCTAAGCCTTTGTTTTGGTAAGTTATGCAAATATGCAAATATGCAAAACTTTTGCTATGTTGTTTATCTATATAGAATCATGTGACACAGAATATTTCTTGCTTGCTACATAATATATATATCCCTTTTCTGTTAGGTACTGTTAAAAACTGTAGATATGCTGATTTTTTATTTTCATCACAAAAATTCTGACAGTAGATAACTTTTCACTTAGATTCCAAATCCATGTCATCTGATCATTCAATTTTTCTGAGATGACTGTCCAAATGGATTTTTACATTCTAAAGTAATATTCTGCATTGAGAAATTCCCAGAATTTGGGGTTGTATCCTGATGAGATTCTGAATTGTTTGTTTAAAAACTACTCATTTAGGAGAAGTCATGATAATAAAATTATCATTTGAGCTCTTGCTGAGAAATATCATATTGAAAGTGAAAGTGAAAGTCCCTCAGGTGTGTCCAACTGTTTGCCACCCCATGGACTGTAGTCCATGGAATTCTCCAGGCCGGACTTCTGGGGTGGGTAGCCTTTCCCTTCTCCAGGGGATCTTCCCAACCCAACTTACTGTCAAATTTTAAAGTTACTGGCAACAGTAATAATAAAAATATTGACACTTCCCATTTGCATTGGATCATATACCTTAGCTAACTGCCACTTTTGACAACGAGTTCATGTCTATCTGAGGGGGAAAAAAATCATATTTCATAGGAAAATTAGCCCACAGTTTTGTCAGTACATATATGATATTACAATAGTAATAATTTGTAATTAACAATTTTAAAGCTTGGGGAATTCCCTAGCAGTCCAGTGGTTAGTATTCCACACTTTCACTACCAAGGAACCAAGCTCAGTCTCTGATTGGGGAACTAAGATCCCGCATGCCATACAGATTGGCCAAAAATAAATAAATAAAAATTATTAGAATTATTTTTTTCTGGTGATAGTTATAATGCAAACAAAAAACTCTACCAAATTAAAAATGCTTTTTTTCTTAATCAAATTTGAATATTTCATGATCCCTTAGTATGCTTTATGTATACATTATTAATAACACAGATTTAAATTCAGTGTGATAGATTGGTTCACTATACCTGTATTCCTAAACCTTTTTAGAATGTTCCTGTGTGTCAGAGGCTGTGAAACTAAAAGCTCCATTTCCTTTTCTAAGTCAATTGAACAGAGCCAGTAGCAACCGGATTGTTTTTAATGCCTTAGCAAATGTCAGTCTTCCTTTGCTGTCAGTTGAGAGCATGAGTTTGAAAGTCATAAGATCAAACTGTTTTGTGTTGAAGCAGCATAACCTGTGTCCATCACAAAGGTCTTCTCTCCCAAGTGATATAAAAATATATCTAAATGTTATGTTAATTTGGACCAGTGATCACTTTATGTCAACACAGGGGCATAGTCAAAACAATATAACTTCTTCATCTCTGGAGAAAATTTTAAGGCAAATCCAATATAAATAATTGGACCAAACTCACTTGGGAACTGGTATTTCATATGTAATTACATTAACTCTTTGGGTGTAATTTTACAGTTAGAAGGGAATGAAAAGCCTCACCATGCATTTCTTACCCTCAAATTCTTCTGTTATAAATGTTTGCTGAGGACCATCTACTGTGCTAGGCATGGACCCTGACTGAGATTAAAGGGATCCCTACTGCTAGTGTTGCCAAAATCTTGGCTCCCTGTCCACCAATGCCAAATAGAAATACAGAGATAGAGTTTGGAGGAAATAGAAAAGAGTAACATTATTATTTTTGCCAGGCAAAAGGAAAACACAGCAGGCTAGCGCCTCAAGAACTGTGCACCTCCCTTTCTCAGGAATAGGAAGAGGATTTATAACCTCTTGAAGATCTTGCTTTTTGTTGTTTTCTCTTACAAAGTTTCCAAATGGCCACAGCTAGCACCAGACAACTCAGCAACTGAGACTTGTGTCCCTGACGCTATCAGCCCATGACCTTCGTTCTGAAATGCAGAATGCTACAGGAGAGTGTAGCGGGAAAGTGTAGCAGGTGCGGAGTGTAATTTATATGGAGTCAGAGAGTAATTAGCTTTGCGAAGGACAACTCCAGCTACAAGTGTTTGGCAGCTGTAAAAGCTAAAGACTAAGATTAGTTTAACTCTTTTGGGCTTCTCTGGTGGCTCAGATGGTGAAGAATCTATCTGCAATGCAGGTAGAACTGGGTTTGATTCCTGGATTGTGAAGATCCCCGGAGAAGGAAATGGCAACCCACTCCAGTATACTTGCCTGGGAAATCCCATGGGCAGAGGAGCCTGGCGGGCTACAGTCTATGGGGTCGGGTGGCAGAGAGTCTAGCACAGGCCTGTTTGGCCGGTATGTGCCAAGGGTTGTTCACTCTTTCTGTTTTTGTTGCAACACTAGCAGTGAGAGAAGCTCTCCTAACCCGATTCCCAGCCCAGAGTCCCTTCTGCTGTGCTGCACACAAGCACATGTTCAATAAAACCATACATTCTTTTTATTTTACAAAACAGATTGTAAAGAATCTTTCCTCACAGTAAAACAGAAAACAAAGCATAATAAAAACTGTATTTGTATGGCACAAAGCTTGAAGGATATGTAAATATATCCAAGCTATTTCTCCAAATGATAAGAACAAATTGATTCCCATCTCAACGTTAATCCAGTTTGCTGAGAACTTAAAGCAGATGATTATTATCTGATAACCATCATTTAAAACTTATTATAGTTCATATTTGAAAAAATGAGGAAGAGCATTGATTTTAATATAATTTCATTTTTCATCTAGTTTGTGAGAGGATAATTTAATTTAAAAGAAAATGCTGATGAAACTTAAGTTTCAATGCTTTGATATTGGATGAAAACTGGCTTTCATCTTTATGATGTGGCACGTTTTAACATTTTAATGAGGAGAGAGATTTACATGAAATCAAAGACTTGGCATTTTATATTAAGGTCATCCTTCTTAGAAGGTCATGTTTTCTCAAACTATATTAAACCTTGATTATATTTTTGTGTTTATTTTATTTGTAACTTACTGTTAATTATATATAATGGTACTTGATAGTAGACAAGAAGCCAAAAAGAAAAAAACAAGCTTTCTCTTGTTTATTTTTTAGTAACTAAAAGTATCTCTTCATAGGTACAAAAAATAGAGGCCCTCTTTACCAAGATCACAGATAATCTTTCCTTTGCATTCCTTAACACATACAAAGGAAATTTGATTTTTCAGAAACTCAGTTTAAAAATGGGTTGGTGAGAAGCTGAGTCCATTAAGAAGTTAACTTAGGCTGAGTTTTAATTTCCATCAGATCTGAGCATTGTTTTGGTTAACAGTACAGGTATCTGTAGGAAGACACAATTCCCCTCTCTACTTGCTAAGCATATATACCAAGAGTATCATACCTCAAGTTGTATAACTGACCTTACTGCAATGTAATGGGGGAAAATAGAGCTGTCAGTCTGAATACATGAAGTCTAGTCCCAAATCTGCTATTTATTTTGATAATTTGTGCCAGAGAAATAAGTATGGTCTTCTCTTACTTGAAAATATATGATGACTCATAAGAGAAACAAACTAGAAAATGAGTCCAGTTTTTGCAATTATGTATATTCTTAAATATGAAAAACATTGATATTAATAGCATGACCAAAAGAATATCATGGCTCTGGACTTACTACTCAAGAAGAGAATATTTCATCTGCATATTAACAGTTCAGTGACTCACATCCAATCTAGTTGTTCTCTCTCAGCTTAGGAAAATTCCAATTCTGTGACTTGCTGAGCACAAAATGAAACTACACATTTTACTTGCTTTCTGGAAGTCCTTCTTTGTCATTGCATATTCCATGCCCTAGTGATCCTCAATGATGGATGCATATTAAAGTTTACTGAGGATCTTTGAAAAATGATAATGCTAGGGTTCTGCTTCTAGGGATTCTGATTTAATTGGTCTTTGGGGAGCTTGGAATCATATTTTTAAAGTTAGCAATTAACCTAATAGGTAAAATTTTCTTAGAGGAAGGAAGAAGCAGATACTGACCCCGTGGAAGTAGACCACCTTCAATTGTAGGCTCTAAATTGTCAGTTCCAAATGAGAACGTGTCCTGGATTCACGTCCCGTGTTAACATGGCATGTCACAGAACCAATTTGGGCACTGTTGGTGAAAGATGGAAACATGGAAAAGAAAGACAGAGAAGCAGACCTCTCTCAGCTTATAAAGAAAGTCTCAAGCTATGAATATGTAATTGTTAAATTTTGCTATCATCTTGGATAAATGTTTACCCTTTTCATTGCCTGTTCACATTCAAAGTCTACTCTAATCTTCAGTAGAAATTTCAGTTATACAAGAGGAAAATTTATCTCTCTTTTAGAGTTGGAGCAAACTTATCTCATGTTGAGGGTAGCAGGCACCCTTCAAACTGTTTAAAGTTAAAAAAAGTTAATTTATCTTGGAATATAAGTCCTCTGAAACTTATATTCAGGGTTGTAGTTTTTCTGCCATCCACCACATTCTCTCTATAAAAAAGTATGCATATTCAACCACCGTCAGTAGATTGATAGAGCACGTACTATTAACTAAATTTAATAGTGGTGATGAAATGACAGTAATGCTACCCAAATGTCTTTCATAAACTGTCTTTTTAACACTGACATATGTCTGGAATATGTGTTTTCAAGTTCAGAGTACAACTTATACATGCATTTTAGCATATGACTCACTAGCTCCCTGAGAAAATCAAGCTCAGGACCTCTCCTTTCTCAAGGTTATAAATAATTCAGAACCTCACACACAATAGGGCTTCCCTGGTGGCTCAGGTGTAAGAAATCTACCTGAAATACAAAAGACCCAGGTTCCATCCCTGGGTTGGGAAAATCCCCTGAAGAAGGGAATGGCTACTCACTCTAGTATTCTTGCCTGGAGAATTCCAAGGACAGAGGAGCCTGGTAGGCTATGGTCCATGGGCTCACAAAGAGCTGGAAATAACTGAACAACTAACACTTTTACTTTCACTTTGAACATAATAAATATGAATTCATGTAAAATAGCACTTAATTGGGACTTATTCTGTATAAATAATTTTTCCAGATGATATAAGAGTGCAATGAACAAAAGAAGAGTGTTTGGTGCCTAGAAGGAGAAAAGTAAAAAGTGAAAGTGAAGTTGCTTAGTCATGTCCGACTCTTTGCTACCCCATGGACTGTAGCCTACCAGGCTTCTCTGTCCATGGGATTTTCCAGGCAAGAATACTGGAGTGAGTTGCCGTTTCCTTCTCCAGGGGATCTTCCCGACCCAGGGATTGAACGCAGATCTCCCACCATTGCAGGCAGACACTTTACCCTCTAAGCCACCAGGGAAGCCCAGAATGAGATGAATCTTGCTATGGTGAAGAGTCTATTGTTGTTCAGTTGCTCAGTCATGTCTGACTCTTTGCGACCCCATGGGAGCTAGTCCTCCAGGCTCCTCTGTCCATGGTGCTTTCCAGGCAAGAATACTGGAGTGGGTTGCCATTTCCTTCTCCAGGGGATCTTCCCATTCCAGGGATCAACCTGTGTCTCCTGCATGGCAGGCAGATTCTTTACCACTGAGCCATAAGAAGGGTATCACAGTGACCACAAACAATGTGCCCGCAGAGCGTCTCCAACATCTCAAAGATCCATGCCCCCTGGCATACATTCGCTGTATAATGTTCTCCCATATCACACTGTGAGACCAACAGCATGAGAAAAAGTGACAGTATCCGCATTTCTGACATCAAGGAATAAACAGACTATGGTATCTGTCTTAAGTGCTACTATCCTTTTCTTGAATCACTTGCTCTGGGAAAACCCTTGTCCCTCAGGAAGCATCCTTGTGAGGTTGCATGGAAGCCTCATGCCAACAGCTAGGTGAGTGAAATTGGAAACAGTATCTTCAATCTCAGATAAAAAATTTGTTTTAATGTATTGTCATTTTTTCTGTACATTAATCATTTTGCTGTGAATTTCATTTTATTTTTTATACTTTTGATTGTGCCGTGTGGCAAGTGGGATCTGAGTTCATGACAAGGGATTGAACCCATGCTCCACACGTTGGAAGGCAAGAGTCTTAACCACTAAGACCCCCAGAGAAGTCCCTCAGTTTAGTCTTGGGATGACACCTTGAGCTAGAAATAGCCCTGTAAGTCGTTCCTCAATTCCTGACCCTCAGAAACTGCCTGAGATGGTAAATGGTAGCTATATTAAGCTGGTAATACTTGGGGTTGTATTTGATACAGACAGTGAATACAGAGAATATTTAGATGAAAGAGAAAGGGAGAAATGTATTATAACTAGAGAGCCAGGATAAAGGTGGGAGAAGCGATATGAAATAGAGCTTAAGAGATGAAGGACATTCATAAGTGGTAGAGGGACACAATTTTCCCAAAGTGACTGGATAGTTTGAGTTATTGCAGAAAAGCTGGACTGTAGTGGGTGTGATGGATGGAAGGTAAAGCTTTGGTTACTGGAACTTCCTGTAACCACATGTAGAGTAGGAATGGAGGAAAGTTATTAATCTCTAGTGGGCTTTAAATGTCAGCCTGGGGAGTGTGTGTGCGTTGTCTGATAAAAATCTGTTTTAGTAGAAAAGAACTTCAGCCACTTTTGACAATGAACTTAAAGAGGAGAAAAAAGATCAGTCAACAGCCTGTCAGGAAAATAATGAAGCCTGCAAAAACTTTGGCTGGGGAATAGAAAAAAGCAAGAGGGGAGCAACCTGATGGACAGAGTTTAGGCCTAATTGAAGGCAGTGATGGTTGAACTGATTCAGAGGTGGAGTAACAATGACTCATGTTTTCAACCTGCAGGTCATGGACAGAGAGTGATGTTTTTAATATAACAGAGGAAGACAGGAAGAGGGGAAGGCTGGGGGGAAATGATGAGAGCTAACCAGCCAAATAAATAAGTCCTGACATTGGTGTAGCACTTTGGCATTTACGAAGTAACCTCAAGCCATTATTTATTTTTTAATTTTTATTGGATATAGTTGATTTATAATACGGTGTTAGTTTCAGGTGTACAGCAAAGTGAATCGGTTGTACATGTACCTATATCACTCTTTTTATTTTTTTAGGCTATTTTCCCATATAGGTCAGAATACTGAATATATTTCCCTGTGTTATACAGGTTCTCATTAGTTATCTGTTTTATATAAAAAAGTGAAACTGAGAGTCACTCAGCTGTGTCCAACTCTTTGTGATCCCATGAACTATACAGTCCGTGGAATTCTCCAGGCCAGAATACTGGAGTGGGTAGCTTTTCCCTTCTCCAGGGGATCTTCCCAACCCAGGGAATCAAACCCAGGTCTCCTGCATTGCAGGTGGATTCTTTACCAGCTGAGCCACAAGAGAAGCCCAAGAATAGTGGGATGGGTAGCCTATCCCTTCTGCAGGGGATCTTCCCGACCCAAGGATCAAACCCAGGTCTCCCGCATTGCAGGTGTATTCTTTATCAGCTCAGCCACCAGGGAAGTCTTATATATAGTCGTGGAGAAGGCAATGGCAACCCATGCCTGTACTCTTGCCTGGAGAATCCCATGGACGCAGGAGCCTGGTAGGGTGCGGTCTGTGGGGTCGATAAGAGTCAGACACGACTGAGCGACTTCACTTTCACTTTTCACTTTAATGCATTGGAGAAGGCAATAGCAACCCACTCCAGTACTCTTGCCTGGAGAATTCCATGGACGCAGGAGCCTGGTGGGCTGCCATCTACGGGGTCGCACAGAGTCGGACACGACTGAAGTGACTTAGCTGCAGCTGCTGCTGCTGTATGCATCAATCCCGATCTGCCAGTTTATCTCTCCTCCTCTCATTGAGATTACTGTGTGATTTAATCCTCACATGGATTCTGTAGAGAAAGCTCCTCTTCATTTGAGAGAAGAAAGCCAAGAAGATTAAGTGTAATTACCCAACCAAGGTCACAGAACAAGTAAATAGCAGATCTGGGTCTAGAATTCATGGATACCTCTGTGTTTTTCCATTATATCCAGCTAGTAATATAACTAGGAGTAATTTTTAATTTAAAAAACAGTTCACAAATGCACAGCTGTGTGCATTTGGGTCAAGGAACTCAGAAAGTGAAGGGAAGACCACAAAGCTGTTTTATACTTTCCTTCACTATTATGAACTTAGAAAATCAGTGGACCACCTCAGGTTTAACCTTTTCAGGAACGTACAATCAGACTACGTGAGAGAGTTCATTCTCCCTTGACCTTTCTCAGCTTTTCATTGACAACTTTTACAACCTTCCCTCTGAAAATCCTTTATGTCTGTTGAAGGATTTCCAAGTTTTTGAAACTATCTACAAGCTAACAATTATGCATTTGGATTATGTGCATAGATAGGTTTATTCATAGTGTAAGCTACATTTCTTGTGCAGCAACATTCACGGAAGGAATAGAGATAACATTACTGATTAAAATACCAGTAGCACACAGGAAATCCAATCCAGCTTTAGATTTATTTTAACCCAAAAGCAAATATTACAACTACATTGAAAATGATTTAAAATGACAATACAACCTTGTTCATTTTGGTCCATATTTTGAGGCAAGTACAATCTGGCAGATTAATCAGATAATTGAATTAATTGTTGAATCCAAGTCTTATTGAATTTGTTAAAATATTGCTTCTGTTGTCTGTTTTGATTTTTTTGGCCATGAGGCATGTGGAAATCTTAGCTCTCTGACCAAAAATTGAATTCACAACCCCTGCATTTGAAGAAGTCTTGACCAGGGAGGTCATCTAGCTACAGGAAATTCTTAGTGAGAAATTATTCACTTTAATAAATAAGATGTATTGTAATATTATTTTTAAAAGATAAGTTTAATCAACTTTAAGTTGTGCTTGATAATGACTCTGCATTTATGTACAGCATGAGAAAGTAGATATATCATCCTGGGACTTAAAGAAAGGCTTCACATAGAAGGTATTATGTGAGGTAGGATTTAAAGGATGAGTAGAAGTGAGGAAAAGATAGAGAGCAGAACACTCCTGGCAGAGAGAAGAGGATACCCAAAAGGACATGGGAGACTCAAGTAGTTTCTTATATTGAAATAGTTTATTGTTGAAAAATAAATATCTTGTTGTTGTTCAGTCACTAGATCATGTCTGACTCTGCGACCCTATGGACTGTAGCATGCCAGGTTCCTCTGTCTTTCACTATCTCCCAGTTTGCTTAAATTCATACCCACGGAGTCAGTGATGCTACCTAACCATCTCATCATCTGTTGCACCTGTCTCCTGTCTTCAATCTTTTTCAGCATACGTGTCTTTTCCAGTGAATTGGCTCTTCACATCAGGTGGCTAAAGTATTGGACCTTCACTTTATCAACAGCCTTTCCAATGAATATTCAGGGTTGATTTCCTTTTAGGATTGACAGGTTTGATCTTCAAGAGATTCTCAAGAGTCTTCTCCAGCACCACAATTCAAAAGCATCAATTCTTTGGCACTCAGCCTTCTTTATGGTCCAACTCTTACATCCGTACGTGACTACTGGAAAAATTATAGCTTTGACTATACAGGCCATTGTCAGGCCATTGTCTCTGCTTTTTAATAAAGCATAGCTTGCCTTCCAAAGATCAAGTGTCTTTTAATTTTCATAGCTGCAGTCATCAACTACAGTGATTTTGGAACCCCTAAAATAATATCTGTGACTGTTTCCACTTCTCCCCCTCTATTTGCCATGAAGTAATGGGCCTGGATGCTGTAATCTTTATTTTTTGAATGTTGAGTTTCAAGTCAGCTTTTTCACTCTCCTCTTTCACCTTCATTACTGCTAAGTCACTTCAGTCATGTCTGACTCTGTGCGACCCCAGAGACGGCAGCCCACCAGGCTCCCCCATCCCTGGGATTCTCCAGGCAAGAACACTGGAGTGGGTTGCCATTTCCTTCTCCAATGCATGAAAGTGAAAAGTGAAAGTGAAGTCTCTCAGTCTTGTCTGACTCTTAGCTACCCCATGGACTGCAGCCCACCAGTCTCCTCCATCCATGGGATTTTCCAGGCAAGAGTACTGGAGTGGGGTGCCATCGCCTTCTCCCTTCACCTTCATTAGGAGACTCTTAAGTTCCTCTTCACTTTCTGTCATTAAGGAGTACTTAAAGCAGGCTTTGAGTAGGCTTCCAATCTTAAAGTCTCTTGGATATGATGCAGAGATTTAAAGATTTATTCAGGTTATAAAGATTTACTTAATGTGTGTACAGGGGAATAATGAAACAAGACAGATTTTATGAATATCATTCTAAAGTCAGTTTGAAAGATTACAAAGAGATGAATACAGACAAAGAGAAATTTTATGTTCAAGTGAGAGAAGATGAGGGATTGAACTAAATCCGTGAAAGAAAAACTGAGAAACATGTGAATTACTTGGCAGGAAGGAGGTAAATGGATGGATAACGGTGACAAACTGGAAAGTGAAGGAACAGGGGCCTCATAATTATTTCCAACAAAATGTATGAATGCAGGTGTATAAATCTCTAAAGATCAGGTCTCTGAAGTCATTTCATGAGAATGAGAGGTAGCTTGGGGAATCTTGCATTGTGGCTTAAGAATAAAGAACAAAATAGTCCCCAGTAGGTTTCTTTTTATTATATTGGAGTTGGAAATATGGAGAACACAGTAATTTTGAACTGGTGAATTCAGAAGCAGGAGCAATTAGGAAAATTGGATGAAAATTAGCTATAAATATTCTGATGTAAAGGAAAGCTATGAGAAGTCAGAAGACTATGATTTGACTTGATGAGTAAAATAGTACTTGCTAAAAGAGTGAAAGCAAAAACAAGAAAAAACACTAGGAAAGAGATAAAAGGAAAGAAAAGATATGAAATACAGCAGCAAATGGAATGCCCATTAAATGAAGAAAGATGAATTTCAAAACAGTATTGTTCTGATTAATCCAAGATTTCTATTCATATTATGTGATTCAGCATAGGAAACTCGTCAGAGATTAAGGAAAATGGGGTTTCTTTTTCTTCCAGAAAAAGCACAATGTAATTCCCATGTAGGATTCATAATATTCTCCTAGACAATTACCTTCTGTAACAGAACAGCAACTTCTCATAGTCCAAATTGGACATTCATGTCTTTTTCTGTAAATGGGGCCTCTGTCAGGCTTTGTGGGGATTACTGGCTAGCCATGTAAATTTCCCTTGAAAATCTTTCTTCCTGGGTATTTAGGAAGAATTGATTCTAAGGAGAGAGGTTTGACTCATCAGTTGCAGATTAAGAGTATCCTTTCTTAGTATTAAAGTCACATTTCGAAAAGACTGCAGAAATATCTCCTCTTTGTCTTTATAAGGAATCTAATATCTATAGTGTATTCATTTTCCCCAATACATTTGATTGATCTCTGAGCTTACCAGGTACCTTCAGCATGAGGTACCTTCAGCATGAGAAAGACTAATGAATCCTTTCACAAAAAAGCATTATCTTTTTATTTCATTACAAGAAGTTTTCTTATATTGCTACTTTAGACTGTATATCAAAAGTCACCTCTAAGACACAGCAAACTGAACAATATTTTTGTTTTATTTAATTAATTAACGTTCAGGTCATTACTTGTGTTAGCAATCCATTTATTTCCGGAGTAGTTTGAAACTAACCCCAGTGCTTTGAGCAATGATCTTTTCTGCATGAGAACCTCACTGTGGAGGTAAATGTTTTTGCAGGGCTCATAATACTTCCAAAATTAGCAAAGTCATAATGGATTCAAGTGGGTGATTGGTAAAATCTGTTCTGCTATGAGACTCACCAATTCTGTGTTTGTAGAACTGTGCTTTAAGAGGTATCATAACTATACTTGCTGATTAGAAAAAGAATTTTGAAGGAAGTGTTTCTTTTTGTAGCTGTCTTGCCTCTTGAGTTCTTGGAAGTAAAAGTCGCAGATCTGTCCTCAAGCCTCACCAACAGCTCTTTGCTATTTCTATTCCATCAGAGTGGGATTTCTTTCTGTTCTCATCTTGGAAATCTGAGAGAAAAAAGAATATAGAAGATTAAGCTGGTAAAGTGAAATAAAGTCAGTCAAAAAATAATGTTCACAGAAGTTTTAATATTAACTACCTTGTTACCATTTCTTAATGCTAACCTTGACTGAATTGTGAAAATGGCGTTAGATTACATGGATTCCACACACAAAAAAAATATCATTTTTGAGATGTGACTAGATAACCCCATTATTATTTAAGCAAGGAAAGGACTATCAAAATACTTGAGCTTAATTAAAGGACCTCTTAAGTTTTAAATGCAAAGTTTTGTGTGTGACATATTTTATAATCATGGCTACTATGCACAGATATTTTGTTTTTACTTTCAGGTTACTATTTTAAAATATCTTCTCAGCTACCTTCCTCTTAGGAAATAAGATTAAAGGGGAGAAAGAAAATTCACATTAAACAACTATTTACTCTAAAAATATTTATAAATGTCAGACTATTCATAATGAAATTATTTTATATTTAATTCAAACAAACATCCCTGCCCTTGAAGTGCTTATGTTGTAGTGGTGGAGACATTATATGTAAAGAAGTAAAAATTATATGTCAGATTAGAGCTATTGGAAAAGTAAGGGAGATGACAGAATACAGGCAGTTGTATATAGTGAATGGAAGTCATGTTGTTATTGCTTACATTTTTTTGTTTGTTTAGATACAAGCTACAAATTAAAGGACATCTTTTTAAGGGCACACTTTGATAATTCAGGGCAAGTATATACACTCGTGGGCTTCCCTGGTGGCTCAGATGGTAAAGACTCCACCTGCAATGAGGGAGACCTGGCTTCAATCCCTGGGTTGGGAAGATCCCTTGGAGGAGGGCATGGCAACCCACTCCAGTATTCTTGCCTGGAGAATCTCCATGGACAGAGGAGCCTGGCAGGATACAGGCCATGGGATCACAGAGTTGGAAATGACTGAGCAACTAAGCACAGCACATATACACTTGTATAAGCAATTAATACACAGAATACTTCTGTATTCCCCCAAATTCCCTTGACAAAGGCAAGAAATCTCCACAAACACACCCTTCTCTGTTAGTCATTAATATGCTTACTGTCATTATAAATTAATTTTGCCCTTTCTGACTAAATTAATTTTGTGCTTTGTGTCTGACTTCTTTTCTTCAGCATACTACTTATGATAGTCAATACATCTTGAGTGTATAAATAGTGTGTGACTTTCTATTAGTAGTTGTATTCCAATGTAAGGACGTACCATAGTGCTTCTTTTTTTCAAATTTTTTTTATTTTAAATTGTAGTACAGTATAGCCAATCAACAATGCTGGGATACCTTCAGGAGAACAGTGAAGGGACTCCGCTATACATATACATATATCCGTTCTCCCCCAAACTCCGCTCCCATGGCATAGAAAGCACTATAGGCTTTCTATCCATTCACTTGTTAGCAAGCATTTTCACTGCTTCCGGTTTGGGGGTGTTATGAATAAAGCTGCTATGAACAGTGCTGCTATGCAAGAGTCTTTGTCTAGACATATGCCTTTATTTCTCATAAGTAAATATCTAGAATTAGAACTGTTGGATCTTATGGTTGATGCATATTTACATTATTAAGAAATGCCAAGTAGTTTTCCAAAGTGGTTCTGCCATTTAATATTGCTACCAGGTGTGTATGAGAGTTAATGTCAGTCTTTTCATTTTAATCATTCCAATGGATGAGTTGTGGTGTAATAGATCACAAGCATCATTGTGTGAACTTACTGAATATTTGTATATCTAATTTGTGGACTGTTGGTTCAAATTTTTGCCCATTTATAAGTGGGTTTTGTCATTCTGCTTATGTTATTCATAAGAGTTTTTCGCATGTAGCTGATACATGTCCTTTGCCTTAAACGTGTCTTGGAGGTGAGCGTGCTTGTACCATTTTCCAACTGAATACGACTTCCACATGTTATAAACTAATGCTTTATGTCAAGAGTCTGATATAAGGGGCTCTGTCAATGCCCTGTAAAAACTAGGGAGTTTCCTAGGAAGAAAGCAGTACAAAATGTTTCCCATCTAGTGGTTTTGTTCTTTCAAAGTTTATATGTCTCCAGTTTCTGTCTGCTTCTGGTATCGTCTGATACTATCAAGCAGTTTTTTGTTTATTTCTTGATCTATTTTATCTACAGTATTTAATTTTTTAGGGATTCTGAAATTATCAGAATCAGAACTCTAAATAAACTTATAAATTGTTTTCATTGTTCATTTGCTAAGTACTATCTGACTCTTTGCGACTCCAGGGACTGCAGCATGCCAGGCTTTCCTGTTCACTATCTCTGGAAGTTTGCTCAAACTCATGCCCATTGAGTCAGTGACATCATCCAATCATCTCATCCTCTGTCATCCCCTTCTCCTCCTGACCTCAATCTTTCCCAGCATCTGAGCTTTTCCTATGAGTTAGCTTTACAAATCAGGTGGACAAACATTGGAGCTTCGGCTTCAGCATTGATTCTTCCAATGAACTTTCAGGGTTGATTTCCTTTTCGGATTGACTAGTTTGATCTCCTTGCTGTCCAAGGGACTCTATCTTATGAATTTCATTTATATGCATTTTTTTAAACCTTACACTTGAGAGTGTTTATTTATGGATATATTTTAATCCATATTACATATAGAAGTGTGTGTCTGTCAATCCTATACTCATAGTTTATCCACCCCACCACCATAAGTTTGTCTTCCATGTCAGTGACTACTCTCTACTGAATGCCTGAAAAATGATAGCATATTAATACCCATTGCACTAGTTATTTTTATTCCTACAATATTAAGTTCCAGAAATAGATGTGGCTTTAATAATGTTTAAGAATATAGTTAGGGACTCCATGTTGATAATTTATGGATAATTTGGTTTTTTCCTCTTAATTCGTTATGAAATATAATCTGTAAAAATGCAAGAATTGAGATATATACAAAAATATATTGATGTTCAACAAAATCTGAATATGTTAAAGTGTGAATACGTTGATGGCCTCTGAATTATTTGGTATTTAGATCAACAGTCTTGGAATCCATTACTGAATTCAGCCTAATTACATTCAAATGCAATATAACATTTTCTATTTGATTGAGATTTAAATTAGAGGAGACATAATTTATATCAAAGTCAATTAGAAGCTTTACAGAAAACAGTTCAGAACATTCTGTTCCGTCAAAAAGAGCCCTGGCAGTCTATCTGGCAAAATGCCAGAGAGTAATTTGGAATTAGCACAATTAGGTATTTACTACTACTGTGTAGAGGACTTATCAAAGACTGAACAGATAGAATATTTAAATCTTTCAAAGAAAACAACTAAGATTTTTGTTGGACTTCCCAGGCAGCACTGGTGATAACGAACCTGCCTGCCAAGGCAAGAGACTTAAGAGATGGGTTCAATCCCTGGCTCAGGAAGATCCCCTGGAGGAGGGCACAGCCATCCGCTCCACTATTCTCACCTGGAGAATCTCATGGACAGAGGAACCCGGCAGAGAGTCCATAGGGTCACAAAGAGTCAGACACCACTGAAAGCAGCTTAGCATGCAAGGTTTTTGTTATTAGCTTGAACATCATAAAAGCAAAAAGATACCTCAAAATTTGTTTTGAATAATTAATTGTGTGTCTCATGGTCACTGATCTTTAATGTTTGTAGTGGTCATTTATGTGCATATATGTGAATGTGTGTGCTTATTCACTCAGTCGTGTCCAACTGTGGGAACCCAAGGACTGTAGGCCTCCAGGCTCCTCTCTCCATGGAATTTTCCAGGCAAGAATACTAGAGTGGGTTGCCATTTCCTTCTCCAGGGCATCTTCCTGACCCAGAGATTGAACCAGTGTCTCTTGTGTCTCCTGCTTTTGGTAGCAGATGTGTTTTTTTTTTTTTTTTTTTACCACTAGTGCCTTCTGGGAAGCCCTATGGCTATCCAAATGATGTCAACTACACAAAGTTGAATACTTTCCCAGATAAACAAATACCAGTAAACAGAAATACATGATAAAATAACCCATACACTGATCTTATTTTGAATACAGATATAGGCAGGTGTGTAGTGTGTGTGCTCACATGAGCCTGTATATTACAGGTTACTAGAGAGTAACAGCATGTGAGAATGCAAACCTATTAATAAAGTATCTAAGAGTAGAAAGAGCCTTGTTATACTTGCCAGATAATCTGTTTTAAAAATTCATAGTTGAGACAAGGTTTTCACTGCAGCAGCTATTTTCCTGTACAAAGATACTACTAAAATAAAACCTCTAGTCTAGTAGGCTAGCAAGCCTACCACGATTTGTTTGTGGAAAACAAACCATCGTTAAAATTATTAGTTAGTACTGAAAATGTATCATCATTAACATGATACCTACATTATGCATTGGCCAATCCCATAAAACCATTCAACACAAAGAATGAACCTAGTGCAATTTACAGACTAAAGTTAAAAATAAATGTATCAGGATTGTTCCATCAATTTTTAAAAATGTGCTACACTAACACAAGATGTTAAAAATAGGGAAACTGAGACAGAGAAAGGGTACATGGAAACTCTGTACTATCTGCTCAGTTTTTCTATTAGCTGAAAATTACCAAAAAAAAAACCAAACTACTCAATTTTTTAAAAGTCATTTACTAAGTCAAGTAGAATTTAGAAGTGTACACATCTGACATAAATTTAAAATTGCATGTTTTACTTAAAAATAGGATAGCCACTGTATATGCCAGGCTGGTATATTATCAAGGAATTAACTAGCATAAATTCAATGATAAAATGTTCATTTAATACAATTTAAACCTTTTGACCATTATTAAAAACTCTAAATTTATGTCCCTAAAACATCTGATTATGACTTCTAATTAATTCTAGGAGAAATGAATTTTTTGTTGACAAAGTTTGTTAATTAAAAGTTGGATAATTAAAAAATTCTTGACAGATAGCAGGCAAAAGTCTTAGGTACTGAATGTTTATAAACTTATATTTGCTATCTCACTTTAGATTTATGCTATGCAGTTAATATATTTGACAAAATATAGGAAAATATTTTCATCATAAAATATTGAACTAGATGCTAAGTGATCACTAAGGCAGTGATTCTGCTTATAAGGGGTTTCCAATTCTCAGAGAATTCTAGATATGAGACACATGTGTGACCTGACAAAGGATTAATTTAGTCCAAATGTATTATTCACTTCCTTCAGGCACTGGCCCAAATGTCACTTTTTAGTGCAGAATACCCTTATGTATGGATATAAGAGTTGGACTATAAATAAAGCTGAGTGCCAAAGAATTGATGCTTTTGAAATGTGGTGTTGGAGGACTCTTGAGAGTCCTTTGGACTGCAAGGAGATCCAACTAGTCCATCCTAAAGGCTATCAGTCCTTCAAAGTTGAAGCTGAAACTCCAAAACTTTGGCCACCTGATGAGAAGAGCTGACTCATTTGAAAAGATCCTGATGCTGGGAGGGATTGGGGGCAGGAGGAGAAGGGGACGACAGAGGATGAGATGATTGGATGGCATCGCCAACTCAATGAACATGGGTTTGGGTGGACTCTGGGAGTTGATGATGGACAGGGAGACCTGGCGTGCTGCAGTTCATGGAGTTGCAGACAGTCGGACACAACTGAGCGACTGAACTGAACTGAATTGACCCTGCTCCATTTATTAAAACTATGGATCCCTCTAACCACAGCATTCTGAGACTGTTGTTCAGTTGCTATGTTGTGTCCAGGTCTTTGCAATTGCATGGAATACAGCTTGCCAGGCTTCTCTGTCCTTCAGCTATCTCCCAGAGTTTGCTCAAACTCATGTCCATTGAGTAGATGATGTCATCCAACCATCTCATCCTCTGTCGTGCCCTTCTCCTCCTGCCTTCAATCTTTCCCAGCATCAGGGTCTTCTCTAATGAGTTGGCTCTTCACATCAGGTGGCTGAAGTATTGGAGTTTCAGCTTCAGCATCAGTTCTTCCAATGAATATTCAGGGTTGATTTCCTTTAGGATTAACTGGTTTGATCTCCTTGCAGTCCAAGGGACTCTCAAGAGTTTTCTCCACCACCACAGTTTGAAAGCATCAGTTCTTCGGCACTCAGCCTTCTTTATGAACCAATTCTAGAATCCATACATGACTACTGGAAACCTCTATGATTTCTTATAGCACTTTCATTCATGAATACACTTTGGAGTATATTTAAAAGAGCAGAATGTGAGTAAAGAGGTGAAGGGGAAAGAAGTAACCTTTGGCAAGGATATATCATGAAGTCTTGAATAAAGTAGTTGTTTCTTCCAGCATTTAGTTCAGGATTTTTTTTCTAGTAACTTAGTTATGGGTTCCCATAGATAGGTCATGCCATAGGCAATATGCTGTAAACAATGCAGCTATAGGACTGGCTAACTGTAGTGTACTATTAGAACCCCTGTATACAAAATAATTCAAGGAGATCCAGCCAGTCCATTCTAAAGGAGATCAGTCCTGGGTGTTCACAGGAAGGACTGATGCTAAAGCTGAAACTCCAATACTTTGTCCACCTCATGCGAAGAATTGACTCATTGGAAAAGACTCTGATGCTGGGAGGGATTGGGGGCAGGAGGAGAAGGGGACGACAGAGGATGAGATGGCTGGATGGCATCACCAACTCAAGGACGTGAGTTTGAGTGAACTCCAGGAGTTGGTGATGGACACGGAGGCCTGGCGTGCTGTGATTCATGGGGTCACAAAGAGTCGGACACGGCTGAGCAACTGAACTGAACTGAAAGAAAATGAGGTTTAAAAAAAAAAAAATCTTTGGATTTACATTTTTTACTTTGAAATTGTCAACTTTATAGTATCTTTTTTCTTAATCCACTGCTCTCTCCAAAATTCATTCTTTAAGGCGGATAAAAGTAGCTTTTGTGTCACAGCAAGTTTCCAGCCCACAGAATATTAGTGTAAGTCATCACAAGGGAAGCAGAAGTACCTCTAGGTAAAGGCATTTTCATCCTTGTTTTCAGTAACTTGTTCAGTGAATTTGGTTCTCAAGAACTTACATAATTTTTCTCAGAAACATGACTATAATATCTGTATTTATCAGAAAGTTAGAAATATAAAACACCTGGTTAATATGTTAAAAAGCCTTCCACATATCAAAGCAAAAGATATTTCTGCCATGCATTTCTGCCAAGCGTTATGAAAACTGTGAAGTGCAGCAGCCCTGGCTGAGATTCCAGGGGAAGTTTGGGGATTGAGTGTCACAGTCTTCCCTCAAAGTGAGTACTGCTTAAATCCTACACCACTCATTGTTCTTCCAATTGAAAAGGTCACCATGGAGATGATATTTGAAATAGACAAACAAAAGGGGAAAGAGCTCTCCTTTTTTTCATGAGCTATAAGATGATCACCCTTGTGTAATGATCAAGGGGGATTAGCCTGTCCAGTAAGCAAAGCTGCTGAAGCTGCAGATCACTGCACTGGATACCTTATTCTGGGTATAAGATACTGATGTCTTCTTTCCAAGGCTTTGGACCAAATTGAGAGTCAGTGATTTTCACTAGAATAACCTGTACTGTAATGTATATACATTTTATCTCTAAGTACAACAGAAAGTTAACCTTCTCACATGTGTGTCATACTAATGATATACAACTTATCTCTTCTAGGATGCCTCTCTCAGAACATGTAATAAATTAAACTCTGAACTACAGCAGAAGCAAGATAGAAATTTATGTGAGCTTAAACATTTTCTGGCATGCTGCAATTGATGAGGTCGCAAAGAGTTGGACACAACGGAAAGACTGAACTGAACTGAACTGAACTGAAACATTTTCTAAGAAGTTCTTTAAAAGTAATGTTGAATGTCAGTTGAGTTTATTTTTCCTTTGAAGAAAAAACAATCTGTTCCTTCTCTGGTTCTTAATATTCTCCTGCCCAAACATTCCCCCTACCCCACTCTAGTTTAATAGTAACTTATTTTGTAAACGCATTAATATGAGAAAGACTAGATTTTTTTTCCTCTCAGAGTCAAAAGAGCAAATCTACAGGAATTAATAGAAATGAAAAAATCCTGAATATTTTTTTTAATTCTTCTGAGATACTCTAATTTATAGAATGATGAAGTAGAAAGAGCATCTACTGAATTAAGAGATGGACTATTGTAACTAGAATCAGGTTTTTTCATTCATTAATTGTATGTCCTTGGGAAAATCACATAATTTCAAAGAGCTTAATTTTTTCATCAGAAAAAAATGAAAGCAATAGGAAAACAAAAAGTCCCATTGATCTACCTATATAACAATTGTATTGTAAAGATTAAATCAAGATAATGAATTGCTTTGTAAATACTGAAACATGATACAAAATTGAATTTTTTCACCCTATTTTCTATTATTAATTCACTATTATTCATATCTGATTCGCTATTATTAACATCTGTTCACATTGTGGCAGAGAAAAGAAATTAGCTGCAAATTAGCCCTGAGTAAACAGAATGGGAAAGACTAGAGATCTCTTCAAGAAAATCAGAGATACCAAAGGAACATTTCATGCAAAGATGGGTTTGATAAAGGACAGAAATGGTATGGACCTAATAGAAGCAGAAGATATTAAGAAGAGGTGGCAAGAATACACAGTAGAACTGTACAAAAAAGATCTTCACGACCCAGATAATCATGATAGTGTGATCACTCACCTAGAGCCAGACATCCTGGAATGTGAAGTCAAGTGGGCCTTAGAAAGCATCACTACGAACAAAGCTAGTGGGGGTGATAGAATTCCAGTTGAGCTATTCCAAATCCTGAAAGATGATGCTGTGAAAGTGCTGCACTCAATATGCCAGCAAATTTGGAAAACTCAGCAGTGGCCACAGGACTGGAAAAGGTCAGTTTTCATTCCAATCCCAAAGAAAGGCAATGCCAAAGAATGCTCAAACCACCACACAATTGCACTCATCTCACATGCTAATAAAGTAATGCTCAAAATTCTCCAAGCCAGGCTTCAGCAATATGCGAACCGTGAACTTCCTGATGGTCAAGCTGGTTTTAGAAAAGGCAGAGGAACCAGAGATCAAATTGCCAACATCCGCTGGATCATGGAAAAAGCAAGAGAGTTTCAGAAAAACATCTATTTCTGCTTTATTGACTATGCCAAAGCCTTTGACTGTATGGATCACAATAAACTGTGGAAGATTCTGAAGGAGATGGGAATACCAGACCATCTGATCTGCCTCTTGAGAAATTTGTATGCAGGTCGGGAAGCAACAGTTAGAACCGGACATGGAACAACAGACTGGTTCCAAATAGGAAAAGGAGTATGTCAAGGCTGTATATTGTCACCCTGTTTATTTAACTTATATTCAGAGTACATCATGAGAAACGCTGGACTGGAAGAAGCACAAGCTGGAATCAAGATTACCAGGAGAAATATCAATCACCTCAGATATGCAGACGACACCACCCTTATGGCAGAAAGTGAAGAGGAACTAAAAAGCCTCTTGACGAAAGTGAAAGAGGAGAGTGAAAAAGTTGGCTTAAAGCTCAACATTCAGAAAACGAAGATCATGGCATCCGGTCCCACCACTTCATGGGAAATAGATGGGGAAACAGTGGAAACAGTGTCAGACTTTATTTTTCTGGGCTCCAAAATCACTGCAGATGGTGACTGCAGTCATGAAATTCAAAGACGTTTACTCCTTGGAAGGAAAGTTATGACCAACCTAGATAGCATATTGAAAAGCAGAGACATTACTTTGCCAACAAAGGTTCATCTAGTCAAGGCTATGGTTTTTCCTGTGGTCATGTATGGATGTGAGAGTTAGACTGTGAAGAAGGCTGAGCGCCGAAGAATTGATGCTTTTGAACTGTGGTGTTGGAGAAGACTCTTGAGAGTCCCTTGGACTGCAAGGATATCCAACCAGTCCATTCTGAAGGAGATCAGCCCTGGGATTTCTTTGGAAGGAATGATGCTAAAGCTGAAATCCCAATGCTTTGGCCACTGCCAGGGTCCAGCCTCGGCTGATCCAGGGAGTTCGAAGCCGGGATGGCGTCGGCGAGGATTAGGATACAATAGCTTCAATTAGATATTAATAAGAGATGTAAAGCGTAATAGAATGAGGATAGCTCAGTAGGGAAATTCAGTGGAGAAAAGAGGCTGAATAGCTTGGTTTATGCCAGAGACCAATAAAACTTAGAGACAAGAAGCTTGCACCACTTAGGTAGGCCGCAGGCGTCCTTCCGTTCTCCTGAAGGAGAGGAGACACTGAGGCCTCCCCGGTCGGATCTTAGAAGCCCAGGCATAATTAGTAAGCATGGCAGGTTCCGTGCTCCAGATGGAGACTCAGCCAGAATTTGAGAGAGAGAGAGACATGGGGAGACCAGTATTTCGAGAAACTGATCCCAATTCTTTATTTTCCATGGTCTACTTTTATACACTGAGATGTTATGCAAAAGTCACGCGGGGTCAGCAGTCCTGACTTTTATCAAAGTCAGGTGCTTCATACAAATGTATACAGAGGTCTTAGGGGTGTTACATCGTCTTCTGGCCAGGGGGCCTGCTGACAATTTATGACCCTCTCCTCGTGACAGCGGTCAGTCAACCAGGACACTTATTTCTCCAGGGGTGATTATTCTTAAAACAGACGCCCCCCAAATAGTTACATTCCTATAGGGTGAGGGTGTAGTGGGTTTTAGTTAAGGAAAGAATTTACTTAGCCTAAGGTCTAACGTGATTAATATCAAAGGTTAATACTTATTTCTTCTATATATTCATTAATGTGTGTAAGGGCAGGGGATATGGAGACTTAGCAACAAACATTGGCTCAACAAATGAAAAACCCTTAACCAATACAATTTCTAATCAGCCCATTATACTTAAATAGTTTTCCAACTTCTCTAAAGAACCTGTTTTTAGGTTTAAAGCATCCCGTGCCTCTCACGGTTGGGAGGCTGTGAGCAATCACATGTGGCCGGACGAGCCTGTCAGGCAGGCCAGAGGACCTTCAGAGGAGTTTGTAGGTTAAAGCATTCTTGTCACGCCCAGGAGTTTTTATTAACTGGAGCTCTAGGTTAACTCCTTCTCCGAAAGAGGTTGTGGGGGACAGCCCCCCCATAAAGTCAGAGGTGTAGGTGGGAGCACAAAGTAGTAAAGCAGGCAGGCTCTGGTTATGGGGGTAGATGCTCGAGGATTTCCAGGGGGACTCCTGAGGCTCGATCCTGCCTTTGCGTATGTCGAGCCTCCTTCCTCATGACCTTTGCCACGGGCGGAGTGCCTCACTCTGACCCCCAACAGGCCACCCATGTGAAGAGTTGACTCATGGAAAAGATTCTGATGCTGGGAAGGATTGGGGGCAAGAGGAGAAGGGGACGACAGAGGATGAGACGACTGGATGGCATCACTGACTCAATGGACGTGAGTCTCAGTGAACTCCGGGAGTTGGTGATGGACAGGGAGGCCTGGCGTGCTGCAATTCATGGGGTCACAAAGAGTCGGACACAACTGAGCGACTGATCTGATCTGAAAGTGAATTGTAGTACATTTCAGAGATGGGATGTCATTGATTCCAGGTGTCTTAGCAGACTCATATTCATGAATAGCTGTGACTGGTGACCCAAAAGCATCTGATTTTTATTAATTTGCTGTTAATTTAATTAGCTCTTAACTTTTAAAAAAAGGTTTGCCAAAGGCATAAGGGCATAAATTCTGCCATTAAACACTATTTCAGCTCAGTTTTCAAATGCATTTAATTTAGGATAAAGCTAAATTCCTTTTCAAATTGCTATCTTAAAAGTAAAAAACCCTAAACTTTTTTTTTTATTCTTTGATAAGAAAATATTTTAAAAACAATTTTATGACAAGACAGTTCAGCTTCATAAACTAGGTTCAGGTTTTCAATAAAACATATTTAAGTAAACAAAACAGCTAAAGTAAAAGAAAAAAGAAAGATATAAGTAAGAAAATTTGGAATTTCCTTGAGTCACTGAGGACAAAATGTTCTAATTCTGGGTCTGAGACCTACTATTGGACCCAAACAAGATGAGAAAACCGCACCTTAAAATGGTGTTATAAGACCGGAAATGACCTAAAGTGGCCCCTGGCCAGTGTCAGAGCAAAACTATCCTTTTCATGAGAGAGCACTCCAAAATTAGGCCCCTGCTGTAACAGCAATAAAATAAGAACTCATACAAAATAACAAGATACAATAAGCATGAATCAAAACTATATCCCTAAGCTCTTTAGAAACAGATATTATTGATGACTGCATATAAAATGTCTGTGAATACAATGTTTAATAGATAACAGTAAATATGAGCAAGAGGTTCAGCATGGAGATTTAGAGTGAACATAACATGACACCCACCTTTTCCAACAGGAAAATCACTGGGCAAGATGCAATGTAATGACTTTTCTTGAAATCATCAGAAAACTGTTTCAGGGCAAACAATCAACTGGAAATCTGGTGAGAGACAAGAACCCGTGGGGAGAAACTGGACCCAAGCATCTGTTCACCTAGGACAGATTCTGCTGAATGCTCTCTAAACTGGTAGGAGCTTCCACATATGTTTGTTTAATGGATTGCTAAAAGCAAGTGTAGGTTAGGTTGAGAGTTTGAAGTTCTGAAACCTGAGGTGAGACATGGGGAGCCTAAATATTTTGCAATCTCCTATTAATTATTAGTTTCAGATTTGTCATTTTCTGTTGCTGCCATTCTAGTGGGTATGCAAAGTAGACCAGTAGGCACAATATTCAAAGACAGTACTTCCCAACATATAGATAATATATGTGTAGTTTAGAGATCTCGGACATATTCATCAGTCTAACCTATTACATTTCAATTTCCCATACATCTCAACATCTAACTAATGCATTTGAAGTAAGCCATGCTATTTTTATGTATTTCCTTTAATCTACTTGGCACATAAATTTATTCTTTCTGAAAATCATTATAATATGAAAACTTTCCTTCTTTGTTCCACCCTAAACCTCACATCTTCTTTTCCTTTATCAGAGTAATTATCAGTATAATAACATTATAATTTCTGTTTGCTCATTAGTAATATATTCTTGTTTGTTATCAGTGAAGATATATGGATTGTTTTTATTTTTCATTTCCAAAGAAATCTTAATCTCTCTCTTGTTTACATCAAAATTTGCCCCATCATTTTTATGCTTGGAGTATCTGAAGCTTGTTTATGGTATCTTTTAATATCTGATCCCATAATTGATTTTTCTCAGCTTTATTCAAATTAAATATATATACATAATGTTTTATGCCAAAGCTTTTGACTGTGTGGATCACAAGAAACTGTGGACAATTCAGAAAGAGATGGGAATACCAGACCACCTAACCTGCCTCTTGAGAAACCTACATGCAGGTCAGGAGGCAACAGTTAGAACTGGACATGGAACAACAGACTGGTTCCAAACAGGAAAAGGAGTACATCAAGGCTGTATATTGTCACGCTGCTTATTTAACTTATATGCAGAGTGCATCATGAGAAACGCTGGGCTGGAGGAAGCACAAGCTGGAATCAAGATTGCCAGGAGAAATATCAATCACCTCAGATATGCAGACGACACCACCCTTATGGCAGAAAGTGAAGAGGAACTAAAAAGCCTCTTGACGAAAGTGAAAGAGGAGAGTGAAAAAGTTGGCTTAAAGCTCAACATTCAGAAAACTAAGATCATGGCATCTTGTCCCATCACTTCATGGGAAATAGATGGGAAAACAGTGGAAACGGTGTCAGATTTTATTTTTCTGGGCTCCAAAATCACTGCAGATGGTGACTGCAGCCATGAAATTAAAAGGTGCTTACTCCTTGGAAGGAAAGTTATGACCATCCTAGATAGCATATTCAAATGTAGAGACATTACTTTGCCAACAAAGGTCCATCTAGTCAAGGCTATGGTTTTTTCAGAGGTCATATATGGATGTGAGAGTTGGACTGTGAAGAAGGCTGAGCGCTGAAGAATTGATGCTTTTGAACTGTGGTGTTGGAGAAGACTCTTGAGAGTCCCTTGGACTGCAAGGAATCCAACTAGTCCATTCTGAAGGAGATCGGTCCTGGGTGTTCTTTGGAAGGAATGATGCTAAAGCTGAAACTCCAGTACTTTGGCCACCTCATGCGAAGAGTTGACTCGTTGGAAAAGACTCTGATGCTAGGAGGGATTGGGGGCAGGAGGAGAAGGGGACGACAGAGGATGAGATGGATGGATGGCATCACTGACTCGATGGACGTGAGTCTGAGTGAACTCTGGGAGTTGGTGATGGACAGGGAGGCCTGGCGTGCTGCGATTCATGGGGTTGCAGAGTCGGACACGACTGAGCGACTGAACTGAACTGAATGTTTTATGCCTAGAATTATGATGAAATCTGAAATTTCATTTAAAGTATTAGATTCATTCTCCCAAGGAAATGTTAATAGACTCAGAAAATGTTAACGTCGAATGTCCTTTTTAATAAAAAATACTCAGAAGATAAATAATCATGAATTACCAATACAAAGCTTGAGACTTTATTTAGTCACTGAAACTTGTCAGGGTTTCACAAAAGTTCTCTGTAGTGCCTGCGGTGATAGAGTATTTTTAAGTGCTATGTAGTAATATTCTTTCTAATTCTATGTATGTGCAATAAATGATAGTTCCTCTTTCCAGTTCCTTAAATCTTCAGAGCTGAAACAGCAAGCAAACACCTTTTGCATCCTACTCCTTTCTCCATTCTCTAATGGAACAAACTTGTAGCTAGAAGGATGTAGCAATGTTGTTTTTTATACTGTCTTCTGTGTGCATGAGTTTGCTTATGTGCTAGTTGTGTCTGACTCTTTGTGACCCCATGAACTGTAGCCTGCCAGGCTTCCATGGAATTTTCCAGGCAATAATACTGGAGCAGGTTGCCATTTCCTACACTGCCATTTCCTACTCCAGGGGGGTCTTCCTGACCCAGGGATTGAACCCACATCTCTTGCATCTGCTGCATTGGCAGGCATGTTCTTTACCAGCTGAGCCCCAGTATTGACCTCTACTAGAAATGCCTAAGGAAATGGCAACCCACTCCAGTGTTCTTGCCTGGAGAATCCCAGGGATGGGGGAGCCTGGTGGGGTGCCGTCTATGAGGTCACACTGAGTTGGACACGACTGAAGTGACTTAGCAGTAGCAGCAGCAGCAGAAACGCCTAAAGAAGGTATCTAAAGAGAGGCCTGTTGGAGGCATAGTAGCACTGTGAACAGGCTTCCCAGATATCTCAGTGGTAAAGAATCTGCCTGCCAATGCAGGAGATGTAGGTTCAATCCCTGACTTATAAAGATCCCCTGGAGAAGAAAGTGGCAACCCACTCCAGGGTTCTTGCCTGGGAAATCCCATGGATACAAGGAGCCTGAAGGCTATAGTCTATGGGGTTGCCAGAGTTGGATGCTTAGCAACTAAACAACAAAGCACTAAGAATGGTGCCACAGAGCAAGCATGTTACAGGCTTCTTTCTGTGGGTAACATCATAACTCTGAGAGTTTTTCTGGGGTGAGATGGAATAAACTCCAAAGGAAGTTAAGCATACAGAAGGGTGATGTTTGTTTCTTATAGTGACCTGCATTCACATTCATCCCTCAATTTGTACTGGAAATAATTTGAGAGCAAAACAATGCCAGTTACACGCTGTCTAGAATATGTTCATTTATAGGAGTGCAGTGTCCATCCTAAAGGAAATCAGTCCTGAATATTCATTGGAACAACTGATGCTGAAGCTGAAACTTCAATACTTTGACCACCTGATGCAAGAAAAGATCCTGATGCTGGGAAAGATTGAAGGTAGGAGAAGGGGACAACAGAGGATGAGATGGTTGGCTGGCATCCCCAACTGGATGGACATGCTGCTGCTGCTGCTGCTAAGTTGCTTCAGTCGTGTCTGACTCTGTACGACCCCATAGATGGCAGCCTACCAGGCTCCTCTGTCCTTAGGATTCTCCAGGCAAGAATACTGGAGTGGGTTGCCATTGCCTTCTCCAATGCATGAGAGTGAAAAGTGAAAGTGAAGTCACTCAGTCATGTCTGACTCTTTGTGACCCCTTGGACTGCAGCCTACCAGGCTCATTTGTCCATGGGAGTTTCCAGGCGAGAGTACTAGAGTGGGTTGCCATTGCCTTCTCCAGGATGGACATGAGTTTGAGTAAACTCCAGGAGTTGGTGATGGACAGGGAGGTCTGGCATGTTGCAGTCCATGGCGTCGCAAAGAGTCGGACACGACTGAGCTACTGAACTGAACTGAACTGAGTGTCTTCTAGGAAACTAGATCTCAAATAATACGTTTCACAAGTATAAAATACGTTGGTATTCAAATAACATTTTAACTACTTTGGATCAAACTCGATATGACTATATGTTTGGAAATTACCCCAAAATACATGTATATAGAATATAAGTATATCTTCAATTACCCTTAATTTGTCAATTTAGTCATAAAAATACTTCAATGAAACAGGAAGTTCAAGTTGAAATAGGAGATGTTTTAAGAAGATAGATAAAGTGGAAACTATTTTGTTTGGAAAAAATTTACACTTTTTCCAATTTTATGGCCAAATATTTGCATTAAAAATGAAATTGAGAATATCTAGCATAAAAATGTAAGAGCTGATAAAGAAGAGGAAATCGAAATTAATCTTCAAGTATCTTCAAGTGAAAGGATGCAAATTGATCTAATCATCTTCCCTCTAAAGATGTTTTGTTTTCATTCTGGCATCAATTTTTGGGACCATAGCACTTCTGCTAATTTCCCTGTTTGTCTTAATTATTAACTTGTTTTTAAGAGAATGATTTACAGTATAATGTGTCACCATTGTTATTTGTGTCAGAAGCTGGATTTAAGCTTTTTGAGCTTTCTAACATGGTCAAGAGTAGTCCCTGGAGAAATCAGTGTTTTAAATTATGCATTTAGCTATTAGCAGGCAAGAGATAAACAAATTGATGTCCTTGGAGAAAACCAAGTAAGTACAAAAAACTCTGTTATAAAAAAAAAAAAGAGGATATAAAAGGATGATCTAATATACATTTAACAGATTCCAGAGAAAGAGAGTATGAAACATGAATTGCCTGAAACTGTAGCAGGTAGATAATCTCTATGAATTTTCATGTCCATGAAACACAATTATTGTTACACATAATAAGTAAATATAAACCTACCTATGGGTTACACAATAACAACAAAGAGAAGAAAATGTTAAACATCAGAAATAAAAGGCAGATTTATCATAGAGATAAGGAAGATAAGTAAAGATAAGAAAACTGAAGTGAATTTCTTAAAAGCAACTAGGATGGGGAGCACATGTATACCTGTGATGGATTCATTTTGATATTTGGCAAAACTAATACAATTATGTAAAGTTTAAAAATAAAATAAAATTAAAAAAAAAAAAAAAAAGCAACTGTAGAAGCCAAAATGTGAGGGAATGTAGCAATGCAAAATGGTACATACACTGGGCTTGATATGCTAGTTTCTTAGAAAATTAAACATGTACTTCCTATATGATCCAGCAGTTGCAGTCATGGGCATTTATCTGAAAGAAACGAAAACTTATGCTTACACAAAACCCTGTACACAGAGGTTCATAGCAACTTAATTTATATGTGACAGAAACTGGAAACAAGTGAAATGTACTTTGTGGGGTGAATGATTTAAAAGAATTGTAGAATATTCAGACCACAGACTACTACTCAACTTTAAAAAGAAACAAGCCATTGATATACACAACAGCTTGGATGGATCTCAAGGAAAACATACTGAGTGAAAAGAATCTATCCCAAAAGGTATACACCGTATGATGTTACTTTACATAACATATTTGAAATGGCAAAATTATCAAGATTGAGACCCACTAATAGATTAGTAGTTGCTGGGGGTGGTAGGTGGGAAGGTTGTGGTTATAAAGGTGAACGCTGTGATAGAACTGGTATGTGTTTTGGCTGTGTTGGTGGATGTGAACTATGCATTTTTTAAAGTTGCAGAATGCACACACATACACGCACACACACAGAAATGAATACATGTAAAGAAGTTGATTTCTGAAAAAAATGAATAGATTGTATCAGTGTCAATTTACTGCTATGATGTTGCACTACTGCTGCTGCTGCTGCTAAGTCGCTTCAGTCGTGTCGGACTCTGTGGCCCCATGACGGAAGCCCACCTGGCTCCACCGTCCCTGGGATTTTCCAAGCAAGAACACTGGAGTGGGTTGCCATTTCCTTCTCCAAAGCATGAAAGTGAAAAGTGAAAGTGAAGTCACTCAGTCGTGTCCGACTCTTAGCGACCCCATGGACTGCAGCCCACCAGGCTTCTCCGTCCATGGGATTTTCCAGGCAAGAGGCCTG
Source organism: Bos mutus (assembly GCF_027580195.1). NCBI lineage: Eukaryota > Metazoa > Chordata > Mammalia > Artiodactyla > Bovidae > Bos > Bos mutus. The sequence goes on along the minus strand of NC_091625.1, from coordinate 90,064,525 downwards.
GAGTGGGGTGCCATCGCCTTCTCCGATGTTGCGCTACAAGTTATACCAAATGTTACCATGGAGGGAAAATAGGTATAGCACTATCACTCTGTTTTATTTTTATTATTTTTTTTAATATAAATTTATTTGTTTTATTTTTATACAGCATGTGAATCTCAAAATAAAAGCTTTTTTTTAAGTTACTTCAAAAATTAAAAATAAGAAAAGAGATTTTCAAAAAGTGTTAGGAGTTTGTCAGCTACAAATTCAAAGGGAATTTTCAGTTGCCGTATTTAATTTTAAATGCAGTTCATCTGTAAGAACATAATTGCAGGCTTTTAGTGCTGAGAGAAAATAAATATCAACCTAAAATTTTACATCCAACTTTATTTTCATTTTTTATGAAGGGAAAAGTAATGCTTGTTTTCAGACAACTAAACCTCAGTTTCTAATATATCTCATTGAATTGAATTGCTTGTCTGCAAACTTTGGATAGCAAAGCCCCAACCCCCATGTGACTGGATTTGGAGACAGGATCTTTAAGGACGGAACTAGGTTAAATGAGGTCATAGGGTGATATGCAGATGACACCACTCTAATGGCAGAAAGTGAAAGGAGCTAAAGAGCTTCTTGATGAGGGTGAAAAGGAGAGTGAAAAGACTGGCTTGAAAAGGAGAGTGAAAAAAGACTGGCTTAAAATTATGGCATCCAGTCCCATCACTTCATAGCAAATAGGGAAAAAGTGGAAGCAGTGACAAATTTAGTTTTCTTGGGCTCCAAAATCACTGTAGATGGTGACTGCAGCCATGAAATGAAAAGACACTTGCTGCTTGGAAGAAAAGCTATGACCAACCTAGACAGCATATTAAAAAGCAGAGACATTACTTTGCCAACTTTGTATAGGTTTTTCCAGTAGTCATGTATGAATGTGAGAGTTGGACCATAAATAAAGCTGAGCACAGAAGAGTTGATGCTTTTGGGTCGCAAAGACACAATTGAGCAAATTTCACTCACTAAGGCCTGTTAGGATTTCCATCCCAAAAGGGAAATAGGAAAAAGAATCTCTGCAGATAAAGCAGCATCTGTTTTTTCTTCTCTAGTCAATACTTGGAGAGGGGATTCAGTTGGACATCTCCAAATCTCCCTCTTCTCTTGTGAGAACCCACTGGGATGAAGACCATACAGGCTCCCCATGACTAACCCCTCAACTTCCAGGGTTTCATACTCTCACCTAGCGTACACTTGCTTTTAGCCATTTGTTAGGCAATTATGGGTGGAAACTTCTACCAGTTTAGAGAAGATACAGAAGAATCTGTTCTAGGAAAACAGATTATTGGGTCTATTTTCTCCCCACGGGTTTTTTTTCTCTCACCAGATTTCCAGTTGATTGTTTGCCCTGAAAACTTAGTTTTCTGATGAATTCAAGAAAAGTCATTATGTTGCAGTTTGTCCAGTGGATGTCATGTTATGTTCAGCTCTCTAAATCTCCATGTTGAAGCTGAATCTTGCTTATATTTACTGTTTATTTATTAAGCAATGTATTCACAGATATTTTATATGCAGTCATCAATAATTTCTGCTTCTAAAGAGCTTGCTACTGCTGCTAAGTTGCTTCAGTCGTGTCCGACTCTGTGCAACCCCATAGACGGCAGCCCACCAGGCTCCCCTGTCCCTGGGATTCTCCAGGCAAGAACACTGGAGCGGGTTGCCATTTCCTTCTCCAATGCGTGAAAGTGAAAAGTGAAAGTGAAGTCGCTCAGTCGTGTCCGACTCTTAGCGACCCCATGGACTGCAGCCTACCAGGCTCCTCCATCCATGGATTTTCCAGGCAAGAGTACTGGAGTGGGGTGCCATTGCCTTCTCCACTAAAGAGCTTAGGGATATATTTTGTTTCTTGCTTGTTGTAGCTTATCTTGAATGTGTTCACACTTTATTGGTATTACACTAGGGGCCTAATTTGGGACTGATCTCTTATGAAGAGAATAGTTTTGTTATGACACTAGCCAGGGGGCCAAATTAGGTTATTTCCAGTCTTACAGCAACATTCTGAGTTTCAGTTTTCTCATCTTGTATGAGTCCAATAGTAGGTCTCAAACTCAGAACATTTTGTCCTAAGTAACTCAGGGAAATTCCAAATTTCCTTACTTATGATTTGATTTTTGGACTTTAGCTATTTTGTTTACTTCTTATGAGTCTAGAGATGTACCTTAAATATGCTTTATTAAAACCTAGTTTTATTATATCAAACCATTTAATATTGTTATTATTCTATTTTCTTTGAACTACAAAAACTGTTTTCACATGGTTCAAATTTTTATTTCAGGTAATAGTTTCCTCTAAAACAGCTATTAGCACTATATTGCTAGAAAGCTCCATTTCTCTCTTTGCTTTTTGTATAGGTAAAATATCTCACAGTAATAAGGAATATTTTAAAGAGTGGGAAACCCCAGGAATTCCAATAATGGGACTTTCATAAGCAATGAATGCAATTCAGAATGTTAATATACACTTAGAGTTTATTTTCATGGGAATTCACAAAAAGAAAATTTATAAATGTGATGTGGGATCATATTTTGAAAGCCTTCAAATGCTAGCTTAACATCTTTGGTTATAAGAGATAAGCAAATTAGGGTCTCAAAGAATTACAAATGAAGAAGAATCCTGATTGCAAATGACATCTCAATACAGTTCATTTGACACTAGAGCAGAGAAAAATCGAAGGTTAGGAAGATGCCAAGAAGCTTTTTATAATATTATATGCATGGAGTGGTCAGAATTAAAATCAGACAGATAGCAATAAGAGTGAAAATATGTTAGAAATGGTAGGATTTCTCATTAACCGGCTGGAAGGGGAACAGTGGATAAAGACGGTACAGCACTTGTCCAGCCCTAAGGTGAATCTCTCCAGGAGGGTCTCCAAGATCAGTATATGGGTCTGACTCTGACTCTTTTCAAACTGCTGCTTCTTCCCTGGGTCCCCAAGTTTGTGACATTTTGTGCATGCCCTTTAAGAATGAAATTTCTATTTCTCATGCTAGCCTTCTGTGTCTCCCCAAATTAAGCCTGACTGGCCTTCAAAACTATACATTTTGGAACCTCATCTTTCCAAAGCAGGACACCCAGACTAGGGAGACCAATATAGCTTGGAAGTCTTGCTCTTTGGGGAGAATTTCTGCAATTATATTTAATCTTTTGTTTGTGGGTCACTCACCCTGGGCTTACGGGTCCTCAACTATACTGTATCTTCACCCCCCTCCTCCTCTCATTGTGGTCCCTTCTTTATATATTTAGATGTAGGAGATATTTTCTGTTAGTCTTGGTCATCAATAATTGCTCTGTATATAGTTGTGAGAGTTGGACCATAAAAAAAGGCTGAATGCCAAAGAACTGATGCTTTCAAACTGTGGTGCTGGAGAACACTCTTGAGAGTCCCTTGGACAGCAAGGAGATCAAACCAATCTATCCTAAAGGAAACCAACCCTGAATTATCATTGGAAGGACTGCTGCTGAAGCTGAAGCTCCAATACTTTGGCTACCTGATGTGAAGAGCTGACTCATTGGAAAAGACTGTGATGCTGGCAAAGATTGAAGGTAAAAGGAGAAAGGAATGACAGAACATGAGATGGTTAGATAGCATCACTGACTCAATGAATATAAATTTGAGCAAACTCCAGGAGATAGAGGAGGACAAAGGAGCCTGGCAAAACAACAACACCATGTATTTATAATTTTCTTGTGCCTGTTGGAAGAGGTGAGCTCAGGATCTTCCTACTGTGCCATATTGAGCACTCTTCCTAATCCCCATTGTATAAATCTAATGAAAATTCTTGAAATTTCAAGAATTAGATTGATTCATGAACTATTAAAAGAGATAGGTCTATGACAAAATATTAACTGACATAGAAAAGTACATATTCAAATTATTTTGATTTAGGGAGCAGTCTTCACAGGAAAAGTTTTCACTATTTTAAAAAGTTAAAGGTTACGGCAGAATTTCTGGCAAATGGTAAATACGTTATATTGTTTAATGCCCTCCTTTGTCTTCTGGGGCTTCCCTGGTGGCTCAAATGGTAAAGAATCTGCCTGTAATGCAGGAGACCTGGGTTCAGTCCCTAAGTCAGGAAGATCCCCTGGAGGATTGCATGGCAATCCACTCTAGTATTCTTGCCTGGAGAATCCTGATGGACAGAGGAGCCTGGCAGGTTACTGTCCATGGAGTCACAAAGAGTCAGACATGACTGAAGCAACTTAGTACACACCACACATTCTAAGAGAAGACAAGAGCTCCCAGAAAAAAGGTTCAAAGATACACTATGAAAAGGGCATCTTTTTTTAAAGGTAATCTGCCAGTCGCTACACTAATAAATATATCCAAAGATATGGAGTGTTCTAATTGTTCTATTTTAGAGCTTTCAGTAGAAATTAGGGAAAGAATGAAGGAAGCTTGGATATAGGGGATATAGTAAGAAACTCCAGTTTCCCCACTTAATGTGACACAAGTGCATTCATTTAGAAAAAAATGCAGAAATACAAATGGTTCCCAGTCATTCTAAAAAATGAAACATAGAACTCAGGGAAGGCTCTTTCAGATTATCACAATGCCAAATTCCAATACTCTTCCTGTAAGTAAATTATTATAACTTAATTATGTGGCATTATGTTAATGAAGCCAGAGGGATGTTGAAATGTTACTTTTTCTATATTAGAGAACCTAGTAAGTGAGCAGAATATGGACTTAAAGTGATGCATTTCTCTGCAGTTGTCAGTAAAGTGGTAACTACTGTTGAAACCATAGTCCACTATAAAAAATCAGTCTATCAACATCTGTTAGTCTTTTAAATACATTTATGCTTGCGTGCTAAGTTGATTCAGTTGTGTCTGATTCTTTGCGACCCAATGGACTATAGCCCTCCAGGCTCCTCCATCCATCGGATTCTCCAAGCAAGAGCACTGGAGTGGGTTGCCATGCCCTTCTCCAGGAAATACATTTATATACATGCTTAAAATAGTTTATATGTGCTTTTTAAAAGTTTTCTCTGTTATTTAAGTGACCATTATTTTTGTCTCTCTCTAAAATAGTCTATACAGTAAAGATTTTAAAGTTTCTATGGTAACCCATGCAGATTAACCATTACAATCAAGAAAATCAACAAAAATTATGTTTCTTAGAATATTAAATGGAGAAGGAAATGGCAACCCACTCCAGTACTCTTGCCTGGAGAATCCCATGGACGGAGGAGCTGGGCAGGCTACAGTCCACGGGGTCGCAAAGAGTCGGACACGACTGAGCAGCTTCACTTTCACTAAGCTAAATTTAATCCATATCTGGGATTTTTATGTCTCTTCTCTATAAAGTTACATGAAATTCCAAAGTATTTACTACGTTTTAGTGTGTTTTACTAGTTCTACATAAAATTCACGTGATTCTGAATCCCAGGAAGGCAAAAACCAAATATACATAATATTGTAAAAATTAAAGTCTGTAATTCATTTCTGAAACTTTTCCATTAAAATAAATTTTAAAACCACTTGTGACCTTTGAAGATTATTATTGGCCATCTACCAAATTAGTATTTTAAATGGCAATACAAGGGAAATTGATTTTGTTGTTTTTTAAATCAGGAACTTAAGCACTTCTCAAATTTCCTAGAGGGAAAACACAGTATTTGAAATCTCCTTACTAAGAAAGTTCATAATCTTCTCAGTGGCAATCCTCACACTGGCTGTGAAAAATCCAATAATCAATGTTACAGTCAGTAAAGTTTGCTTGAAAGGACTAAAAAGAGAGAAATTAGGAAAAAATAATAAATGAATATAACACAATCTTTGCCAGATAGCAATTTCAAGGTTAAAACATAACTCATCTCATTTCTCTTATCCTGAAAAGTTTATTGCTAACTTTTTGCTAACTCACATGTTAGAAAGTGGTCTATTCTGAAAATCAATAACTTTGGTATTGAACACTTTTGGTAACATAGCACTTCTCATTTTACAAAAGGCATTATTATAAACTGACTTATTTAATGACAGAACCTGATTTCAGTAGCAGACATTATTCCCATGATTCCTGCGCAGAAAGAACATCTGCTATCTGGTTAAGTGAACCCACAGCTTACATAGACTTAAATGACTCAAGTTGACTTTGATTTATGAATTTACAAATGCACTTAATTGATAGTGTCAACTACAAATTGGCACTTGCCACCTACCTCTACAAGGATTAAATCATGTGCTACTGCAGCTGCTGATTTTCAACACCCTCTGAAGAGTTCAGGGGTGGAAAGCAGAAATGAGGCACTCTGTATTCTGAGAAAAACTGGCAGAACAGGTTTTCAGATAGTCAGATATTTTCAGGAGCTTATTCTATGAGCCCAATTCTTGTATCTCCTTATATCTATAAAAGCACTAAAATCATTCATGGTGATGTCTGCTCCTCATGACTAGTAATAACCTTCATGAGACTAGCAGAAACCTTCTGCAAAAAATGTATGTTTGAATGAATGTACTCCCCCTTCACCAAAATCACATATATATTGACCTTCCTCCAACCCCCACTTCTTTGGAGCAGTTTCTCAGAGCTATCTGGGATACTGTCTCTCAGGCTAAAGTTCTCATTTAACCTCAAATAAGACTTCACTCACAACTCTTACTTGCCTTTTTAAAGTGAACAGTAGAAGTATGACATATTAGACTACGATCTCATTTAGGAGGAAGATCATGAGGATGCTAATTCTACTTGCACTACGTTTGGCTTTGTGACCTTGCCACCGCCACTTACTTACCTACACTGTGCTTCTGCCCTCCTGGAGTATCAGGATAGCAAAATTGTCAAAGCACAAACTTTAAAGCCAGTCTGTCGATTTGGCTCCCAATTTTATAGTTTTTTGCCTGGAAGACTTTGTGAAGTTTGAGTAACTTCTCCATGCATCAGTTTTCTCATATGTAAAATAAACTAAATGAAAGCAAAAGTCATGATATTATGAGGATTAAGGTAAATAAATATAAAGCAGTTAAAACATTGCCTGATATTCCATAAGAATTATATTAGCACTTGCTAAATAAATAGGTCAACTTCTTTGCACAAATATTTTTAATTCTTATGACAGTCTGACAATCAGTAGAATTTTCTTTCTCCAAATAAGAAACCAAAGCTTAGAACTTCAAGAATTTACTAAAGGATACCTAACAGAAGCAGAAGATATTAAGAAGAGGTGGCAAGAATACACAGAAGAACCGTATAAAAAAGAGCTTCATGACCCAGATAATCACGATAGTGTGATCACTCACCTAGAGCCAGACATCCTGGAATGTGAAGTCAAGTGGGCCTTAGGAAGCATCACTATGAACAAAACTGGTGGAGGTGATGGAATTCCAGTTGAGCTATTTCAAATCCTGAAAGATGATGCTGTGAAAGTGCTGCACTCAATATGCCAGCAAATTTGGAAAACTCAGCAGTGGCCATAGGACTGGAAAAGGTCAGTTTTCATTCCAATCCGAAAGAAAGGCAATGCCAAAGAATGCTCAAACTACTGCACAATTGCACTCATCTCACATGCTAGTAAAGTAATGCTCAAAATTCTCCAAGCCAGGCTTCAGCAATATGCGAACCGTGAACTTCCTGATGGTCAGCTGGTTTTAGAAAAGGCAGAGGAACCAGAGATCAAATTGCCAACATCCGATGGATCATGGAAAAAGCAAGAGAGTTCCAGAAAAACATCTAGTTCTGCTTTCCTGACTATGCCAAAACCTTTGACTGTGTGGATCAAAACAAGCTGTGGAAAATTCTTAGAGATGGGAATACTAGACCACCTGACCTGCCTCTTGAGAAACCTATATGCAGGTCAGCAAGCAACAGTGAGAACTGGACATGGAACAACAGGCTGGTTCCAAATAGGAAAAAGAGTACGTCAAGGCTGTATATTGTCACGCTGCTTATTTAATTTATATGCAGAATACATCATGAGAAATGCTGGGCTGGAAGAAGCACAAGCTGGAATCAAGATTGCCAGAAGAAATATCAATAACCTCAGATAGGCAGATGACACCACCCTTATGGCAGAAAGTGAAGAGGAACTCAAAAGCCTCTTGATGAAAGTGAAAGAGGAGAGTGAAAAAGTTGGCTTAAAGCTCAACATTCAGAAAATGAAGATCATGGCATCTGGTCTTATCACTTCATGGGAAATAGAGGGGGAAACAGTGGAAACAGTATCAGACTTTATTTTGGGGAGCTCCAAAATCACTGCAGATGGTGATTGTAGCCATGAAATTAAAAGACACTTACTCACTGGAAGGAAAGTTATGACCAACCTAGATAGCATATTGAAAAGCAGAGACATTACTTTGCCAACAAAGATCCTTCTAGTCAAGGCTATGGTTTTTCTAGTGGTCATGTATGGATGTGAGAGTTGGACTGCGAAAGAAAGCTAAGTGCTGAAGAATTGATGCTGTTGAACTGTGGTGTTGGAGAAGACTCTTGAGAGTCCCTTGGATTGCAAGAAGATCCAACCAGTCCATGCTAAAAGAGATCAGTCCTGGATGTTCATTGGAAGGAGTGATGCTGAAACTGAAACTCTAATACTATGGCCACCTCATGTGAAGAGTTGACTCATTGAAAAAGACCCTGATGCTGAGAGGGATTGGGGGCAGGAAGAGAAGGGGATGACAGAGGATGAGATGGCTGGATGGCATCACCAACTCGATGGACGTGAGTTTGGGTAAACTCCAGGAGATGCTGATGGTCATGGAGGCCTGGTGTGCTGCGATTCATGGGGTTGCAAAGAGTCAGAGACGACTGACAGACTGAACTGAATTGATTCTTTTAGTGAGTGATAGAGCTGGGCTTGTAGCTCAGATCTGCTGTGCTCCAAATCCTGTGCTCTTCCCATTATATGATCCATAGCCCCAGCTAGAACACTTTCTGATTGGAAAAACAGAGATAGAGTACAACTAAAATATGATAAAATGTATATCTGAGTCTATCATCACAAATATTAGCACTGCAAAGTGCTATGGAAATATTGAGAAAGAGCAAATGAACAAATGAGATAATAATTGAATTATTAGTAGAAAAATAAATAGCATTTAATTGGTGGGAAAGTGGCAGCTAGATCTTGCCAGTACAGAATTGCTTGTAAACTATTTTTCCAGTAATTTATAATCTCAGAGTTTACTACAAGGTGCCCAGGTTGCAGTATGGAAGTTCAGGATATGCGAAAAGGAATCATTTCTCTGTTTAACAAATTTGTGAGTATCACATGGTATACTCCATGTGAAAGTGCTTTCCAAATTTCAAACTGCATAAAATGACATTTTAAATTAAAGAAAACTAGTAGTTCAAGATGCTACATTAATGTTTATGCTTTTACCATGCAGTGTTTGAAAAGCTAACATTTGGAGCAACATTTGTGATAAAACACTAACCATCAGAGACACAATTAATTAGCATTGTCAGTTTCTTATTCCAAAAATCATATGCCTAAGTTTTAGTATCAACCCACAGAAAGTTAGCTCCTATTATACTTCTCCAAATCTGAAGAAATTGCACTTGAATAATTGTGTACTTTATAGTTTTTCCAGAAGCCATGTACAGATAGGAGAATTGAACCATAAAGAAGGCTGAGCATCGAAGAATTGATGCTTTTGAATTGTGGTGCTGGAGAAGACTCTTGAGAGTCCCTGGGACAGCAAGGTGATCAAACCAGTCAGTCCTAAAGGAAACCAGTCCTTAATATTCATTGGAAGGATTGATGCTGAAGCTGAAGGTCCAATACTTGGGTCACTTGATGTGAAGAGCAGACTCATTTAAAAGACCCTGATGCTGGGAAAGGTTGAAAGCAAAAGGAGAAGGTAGTAGCAGAGGATGAGATGGTTAGATAGCATCACTGACTCAGTGGACATGAACTTGAACAATTCCAGGAGATATGAGAAGACAGAGGAGACTGGCAGGCCACAGTCCATGGAGCTGCAAAGAGTCAGACTTGACTTAGCAACTGAACATAATATGACACCGTGCCAGTTATATTGTAGTGTGAATAATGTGCTTTCTTTAGGGTTTTTTTTTTTTAATTATAATAATTGGTTTAACTTTTGGTTTTTCAGACTTTAATTTTATTAAGGTCTAGTTAACACTAAGATTAAAACAACTGCTAGCCTATTCATGTATTTGCTCAATCATTAAATATGTATTAGGTGCTTGTGGTTGTTTGGAGGCTTAGTATATACCAGAGGACAAAATTGACAAATCTGCTCTTTCAGAGTTTTCAATATAATGCAGGAAGAGGAAAATAGCAGATAAATAAGCAGGTATATTTGTTAGAAAATGTTACAAGCTGTGAAAGTAATAAAGGCATGTAAGAGGAATTAAAAGGGCTGATTGAAGGAGAGGTATGGGTTGTAGTTTGAAATATGATAGTCAAGATTCATTGAAAAGGTGACATTTGAGCTAAAACTTGAGGGGATGTTAGTCATGTCAGTATTTCAGTGGAAGGACTTTCAGGAAGAGGTAACTAACAATGAAATATCAGCAATCAAGTTGGGAGAACAGCTAGAAGTTAAGTATAGCTGAAGACATTTAAAGGGTGTAAAAGTAGGAGATAATGTTGGAGGATTAAAAAGGGACTGGATTATGTGGAGAGTTGGAGACATTTGAAGATTTTGGCTATCATCCTGAGATAGGAAGCCATTTTCAAGGGTTCATCAGTAAAGTGCAAAAGATTTACATTTTAAAGAGATGATCCTGGCAGCTGTGCTGAGAATAAGCTATAGAGATCATGAGCAGGAGCAGAAAACTGTTAGGAAGTTATATTCTAAACAGAAACCATGGACTTTTAGCTCTCCCATATTTTTTTCTTGACTCTTTTTCTGGCTATCAAAGTGATGTTGTGGAAATCACCTCATTTCTTTGGGCATAGATTTCCAGATTTACAAAAAGAGAAAATTGGTTCAAAGAGATTTTTTTTGAGCCAACTTGTTTTTGGAAGGAAAACAAAGCTGGAAGTTGTTTTTTGTTTTTTTTGTTTGTTTGTTTTTCCTTCCAGCTCTGCCAGTATATGAACTATGAATCTGCAGGTTTTCATAAAAAGCAATTTCCTTCAGTACACAATAAAGTGCTAATTATTTTAAAGATCTGTGTTTAAGTTTTTGGCAGGCAATCACTGATTTTCGATCAACAGAAAGTTGAGAAGTTGCCAAGAACCTAATTTTAATCTGACAAATGCTTGCTGGGTAGAAACAATTCATTTGCTAAAAGCTAATCCCTGAGAGATCTCAATTAGAAAACAAAGAATACCGGCCATCTAGCAGCCTTTAGACTGCAGCCACTCCATATGGTGAACCCTGAGGAAATTCAGAATGTTGAAAACACAGGATTTTGGCTCCAGATAGCTGAGATGCGTATCAAAGGTATATCTCGGTGAGCCCAGACTCTTACATCTTCCCATACACAGAAATGTGCTAAATTCCTTAACTTGAGATATCCAGTTTTCTTTTATTAATAGTAACTTCTTATTCCTACTATCTGCCCTTTGTTGCAGATAGTAAAACTCCAATATATCCTGGCTACCCTGCCTGGCCTCCTCAGAGCAGTTTGCTCAGGTTATTTGAAATGCTGCTTGCCCACATGCTTGAAGCCCTCAGTATGTCCACCAAATGAAAGATAACTCTCAAAAAAACAAAAACTAAACAAAAACTAGTATCATGTTTGTGAATATTTTTAAAGAGAAAAGTCAATTTGATTATGAAGAACCTTGAAAGCACTCAGAAAAAAAGTAATAAAAAAGAACCTAAAATCAGAACACTATTTTCATTTTCTATAGGCAAAAGAACACTTAGAGCAGATTCAGGAAAAGGAAACATTAAAGATCTACATTTTAAAGGACTCAGGAGGATTATAAACATTTTAGTATTAGAAATGATTTCAGAACATGAGAGGCTACTGGGCTTTTTATTATAACATTACTACTTGTTTAATGAATTTATAGAAGATTTTTCATATTGTTTTATATTCTTTTAATTAATGTTAGAATTTTCAGTAAATCTTTGTAATATTTTTTCAATATGATCCCTATGAAAAAACAAGGTAATATCTCTCCTTAAATTAAAAAAATTCTATTATGTAAATTAAGTGAAATTTTAAATGTTCAATGTGTTTGATATTTCACAGAAATCCATTGAAATCAAATAGTTATTTGAGTTAAAAAACAAAAAAAGCAAGCATAAATTTAGAAGAAATGTCCTAGGTGTTAGCTCAGAATCTGGGTCAGACAGATTTTAACTTAAATTATGATTCTAAGACTTACTTACTCTGTGACTATATAAAAACTTTCTTTTCTTTGAGACTCAATTTCCCTCCAAGATGATATAATAGTATTAAATGACATAATGTGTTAAAGTGCTTAACAAAGTAGCCAAAGGACCCTGGAAAATGTTTCCTATTATGTTTATTATTCATTCATTGAGATTCCTTCTTGACTTCTATCATTGGCTTTATTTCCATGGAAACTGGATCTGGGAAGAGATAGAGGAAAAGAAATTTTAAAGTTTTTCTTCTTTATATACACTCAACTATAATTTTTTAAGGAGGGTTGCAAAATGCAAAGATAAATAAGAGATAGCTATTTTTAAGACTAATGTTTTATTTCACATGCTTGCATTCACAGCTACCAGTAAGATGGAAGAGAAGAGTTGAATGAAAAAGAAAATGTACCAGTGTAGCCTCTTTACCCCATGTGATTAGTCTTTTGATGTGTTTTCACTTCACAGGACATTAAATAGGACCATGTTCATTTTCTTTTCATCTAATTTTCTTGATTTTCTGTACGTTTATTTCTCCCCAGCAATATCACCTCCAACACTTAAAAAGACAGTATTCTCAAAATAGTTCTTGAAAACATATTTTTTTTTTTTTTTCATCAATGAAATCCTTTACTAGTTTTATTCTGACAGTTTCTAACTCTCTGAGAGGCTCTAAGCTATTTGAATATCTTAAGCTTCCCGTGCCTCTCGAGGCTGGGAGACTGTAAACAATCGTATGCATAGCTGTAGAGTCCGGGTAAACTTGTCAGGCGAGTTAGAGAGCCATCTGAGGGGTTTGGATTTAAACACTCCTTATTGCCCAGGAACTTTATTAATTGGAGCTGTAAGTTAACTCTTTGTCAGAGAGAGCGAGATGTTGGTGGGGGACAGCCCCCAGTAAAGTCAGAGGTGAGAGCACAAAGCAATAAAGTAGGCAGACTCTGGTTTTTTGGGGGTAGATGCTCGAGAATATCCGGGGGGACTCCTGAGGCTCGATCCCGCCTTTGCGTATGCCGAGCCTCCTTCCTCATGACCTTTGTCACGAGTGGAATGTCTCTCGCCGGCTCCCGGCAAGGTTGCAATGGCCTTGATCTTGTCTTCACTCTTGAGCAGACCCATGTGGATGAGGAGCGGGTGAGGAAGGCATTGGAGTAGAAGGTGGAGCAGCTGAAGGCCGTCTTCATCAAAACATCTACTGCATCCTGTATGGCTGTCCTCACCGAGGCTTCCTCCTTAAACACGGAGGGCACCTTCAGGAAGGCGGAGACCACCTTCTCCGGGTCAGAGGCAGGCAGGTTCTTTACCAGGTTGTTTTACTGTCAGCCACCAGGGAAGCCCTAGAAATCCAATTAATGTGATATTAATATGAAAACATATTTTTAAACAAATACAAAAATCCCAATAAACATGTAACAATTTGTTGGTCAGGCATATAATACATCATGATATTCAACAAACTTCATGGGAATGTGCAGTAGAAAATTTTGGAGAAATTATAATATTGCATAAATACATAAACTGGTAGAAGATGATGTTACTCAAGAAGTGAGAATTCTAAATGGAGTCATATAAAATAAAAGAATTCAAAACAGAGGTAACATTTATTTATTAATTTAACATATGCTTATTAAGCAGCGAACATGTTCTGAGTAAGTTGCAAATAGTTAGTAATACAGTTAATCTTTATTCACAGAAAAAAATGAAAATCCCTTTCTTATGGAGCTTATAGTCTAAGGGGGAAGAAAAACAACAAATAAGAATTTATTCTTATGCTATTTATTCAAGCAATAAATAGCAAAAAAAAAATTGTTAAGTAATAAAAAATGCCAACAGTGGGGGAATTAAAAACTTAATGCAGTTGAGAGAATAAAATAGCATCAGAGGAGAGGGAACTTTAGAGGAGACAGCTAAGAAATATTTCACAGAGGAGGACTGCTGAGAAAAGACTAAGAAATGGAGACGGGGAAAGAGTTTCCAAGCAGACAGCACTGTAAGCTCAATGCCCCTGATGTAGCTGATGTGTTCCAGGAACAATGTGGCTCTAGTGACACACTGTGGAGAGAGCAGAGGGAGAAAAATGGGAGATGGATCTTAAAATTAACTCACAACTGCATCATGCTGAAACATTTAGGTGCAAGTAGGCACCCATCTCTCCCTCTGTTCCTTTTCTTTCTGAATAATATGGATAGTGTGCTTTGAACTTGGCAGTGGCATGATCTAAACTAGGCGTTACATGGATCACACTGACTGTTTTGTTTGGAATAGACTATCAGTTCAGTTCAGTCGCTCAGTCATGTCCGACTCTTTGGACTACAGCTCGCCAGGCTTCCCTGTCTATCACCAACTCCCAGAGCTTGCTCAAACTCATGTCAATTGAGTCAGTGATGCCACCCAACCATCTCATCCTCTGTCGTCCCCTTCTCCTGCCTTCAATCTTTCTCAGCATCAGGGTCTTTTCCAGTGAGTCAGTTCTTCACATCAGGTGGCCAAAGGATTAGAGCATTAGTTTCAGCATCAGTCATTCCAAAGAATATTCAGGACTGATTTCCTTTAGGATTGACTGGTTTGATCTCCTTGCAGTCCAAGGGACACTCAAGAGTCTTCTCCAACACCATAGTTCAAAAGCATCTATTCTTTAGTGCTCAGCTTTCTTTATAGTCCAACTCTCACATCCATACATGACTACTGGAAAACACAGCTTTGACTAGATGGAAATTTGTTGGCAAAGTAATGTCTCTGCTTTTTAATATTCTGTCTAGGTTGGTCATAGCTTTTATTCCAAGCAGCAAGCGTCTTTTAATTTCATGGCTGCAGTCACCATCTGCAGTGATTTTGGAGCCCCCAAAAATAAAGTCTGTCAATGTTTCCATTGTTTCCCCATCTATTTGTCATGAAGTGATGGGACTGGATGCCATGATCTTCGTCTTCTGAACACTGAATTTTAAGGCACTTTTTTCACTCTCCTCTTTCACTTTCATCAAGAGGCTCTTTAGTTCTTCTTCACTTTCTGCCATAAGGGTGATGTCATCTGCATATTTGAGGTTATTGATATTTCTCTCGGCAATCTTGATGCCAGCTTGTGCTTCATCCAGCCAGGCATTTCTTATGAAGTACTCTGCATATAAGTTAAATAAGCAGGGTGACAACAAACAGCCTTAATGTACTTCTTTCCCAATTTGGAACAAGTCTGTTGTTCCATGCTCAGTTCTAACTGCTGCTTCTTGACCTGCATACAGGTTTCTCAGGAGATAGGTAAGGTGGTCTGGTATTCCCATTTCTTGAAGACTTTTCCATGGCTTGTTTTGATCCACACAGTCAAAGGCTTTGGTGTAGTCAATAAAGCAGAAATAGACGGTTTTCTGGAACTCTCTTGCTTTTCTGATGGTCCAATGGATGTTGGCAATTTGATTTCTCATTCCTCTGCCTTTTCTAAATCCAGCGTGAAGATCTTGAAGTTCTCAGTTCACGTACTGTTGCCTATAAAGAAGCAAGAAAAGCTGTTCCCATCTTTAGGATGTAATAGGAAGCTATTATATCTCATAATATCAGATTGATTTTCACCTCATTTATAGCCTTTTCTGGCCCCCTTTGCGGCTATCAGTGTAAGTCTGAGAAAAATCCTCTGGGCAAAAATTCCTTATTTATTAGATAAATATATTGAATCAGAGACTAATGACTTCCAACACTCATAATTTATAATTCCATGAGTCTGAAGAAATGTTTTTAATTATTATTTTTTTCTTCTGTTAAATACTCAGGCTGAAGGTGTCCAGAGGCCAAAGGAGGTTTGAAGACTGATGTATTAATTTATATGAGGCATGAAGATAAGGACTTCCCAGGTGGCACTAGTGGTAAAGAATCTGCCTGACAATGCAGGAGACAATGAGAGACGTGAGTTTAATCCCTAGGTCAGGAAGATCTCCTGGAGCAGGAAATGGCAACCCACTCCAGTATTCTTGCCTGGAAAATTCCATGGACAGAGAACTCTGGTGAGCTACAGTCACTCCATGGGGTTGCAAAGAGTCAAATACGACTGACCACACACACATTGCATGAAGATTTGAACTAGAGAAGTTGCAAGAGGAGAGATGAGAAGTGTTTGAATTCTTGGTACATTTCAAAGGCAGAACCAGCATTGATAGCCGATTAATCAGGTGTGGGGTACAAGATAGACAGCACCTAGGAATGATACCAAGATTATTCTCCTGAGCAGGAAGAAGAGTAGAATCACCATCAACTGAGATTTAAAAAAAAAGAGAGAGTTACTAAAGAATCTTGGTGGTAGGATTAAAACTAGGCACTGTTTTAGATATTTTCATTTTGGGACACCCTTTAGATAGCTATATGGAAATTTTGATAATCTTAAATCTGTAAAGCAAGTCATGTTACAATATAAAATCAGTAAATCACAAACTCTAGACATCTTTTCTAATGCTTTCATGTTTTAGTCGGCCCAAATACTCTAAAATGTAGTTCAGAGGATAGGACTTGATTGAAGATATAAGTTGCAAATCATTACAAAACAGGTTTTATTTTTAAAAATGAGACTAGGTGAGATCACCTTGCTATATGAAGTGAAGGTATACAAAGAACAGAAAGGACTCAAGGATTGAGCCCTGGGCACAGGAAGAGTAGATATTTAAATAGTTTGAAAGACAAAATTAATCAGATGCCTCAAAAATTACTTTCTTTGTTCCCTGATTGCTTCTACATATATTCTTCAAACTTAAAAATCAAGACAAAGAATGCTGATTAAAATGGAATACAGTATTCAGTTTCTATTTTTATACTCAGATATTATGTGTAGAACATATGGGAACACTTTTTGTACTTCTTTTTATTTTTATTTTTATATTTATAGTATTGATATAGCCATGATTTTCCATTGACTTTCGATTTGTTGTTGTTGTCATTGTTTATTCACTAAGTCGTGTCCAACTCTTTTGTGATGACACAGTTGTTGTCATCAACAACATGGACAGGTGTTCTGTCCATGGGATTTTCTTTCAATATTGACTATAAAAGGACATAGAAACTACCAGCATTGTGATGAAACTTAAACTAAATTTAAACTAAAATTTCTCATAGTTTGAAACCTATGAAATAAAATGATCATTGCAACAGTAAGCTTTTCTATTTCTTGGAGAAAGTGATGACACTTTAAAAAATACTTTATAGCATTCTGAAAAATACTTCCTTGGACATTTAAGATTGTCTTGCTCTTCTTAACCTTTCATGGTCCTCAGTATTGAAAGAGGGAAAGGATCCAGTATTTATTCTACATGGACTATTTAGCAAGTTCTTATACAGACATATCATATGTTGCAACAACAAACTTAAACTAAATTTACAGCAAAGTAATTCAGTTATACATGTTTATGTGCTTATTCTACTTCATTATAGGTTACTACAAGGTGCTGAGTATGGTTTATTGTGCTGTGTAGTAGGTTCTTGGTTATCTATTTTATAGAGTGTTTCAATCCCGGAAACAACTGGAGACTGGCACTCTGCAGTAAGTTTTCTGCTGCAGATTTTCTTGTTCCTTGAGTTCACTTTTATCTCCTCCTTTTCTAGTTCTAAATTATCTTATTTTATAACTTGAGATTTTTTTAAAGCTAGTTTTATGTAGCATTTTTGGAAAATATTCAAATATGCAGGTTCATAATCCTGACATACTGTAGATGCTGCTGTACGGATATGCCAGCCACTGAGAATGAAATCCCTGTCAACAAGCTTCTCCTTAAGATTAAGTTCCTGCAGGGTGATTGGTGGAAGTTAAGCTGACACTCAGATGCTGAAACTGAAACTGCCCAGGGTATTGGGCATTGGTAGTCAAGGGAACCACTGAGGAAACAAAAAGTCTTCCTTTCGTTTTCTGTCTGATATAACATGTTGGTTGTCTACGGAATCAACCTTCCCTGTTCTGCCTGTGTAACTCTGAGCCAGTTAGTTGACTTTCCTGTGGCTTGGTTTCTTCATCGTTCAATGGAAATTCTTTTAAAAATATACATCTATATAATACATTGCTAAGAGGATAAAAAGAAGCAACACAGCTTTTTAAAGTGCTTGGTAGGTACACAATAAAGTTAGTTACATTGAGTCTGCTCTTTCAATAGAACATTTTCTTGATAGTATTTCTCCGTATATAACTCAACAGTCTTTACAGGTAAGATTTTTAATGGCTGTATAAAAATCTACAGTTTGATTACACCATAGTGTACATACCCATTCCCTGAGTTCACTGGATATCCAAGGAGTGTCTAGTTTTTTAACCATTTTAAATTAACTCTGGCTAGAACTCTTGCAGGTAAATCTGTGTTCAAATGTCTTATTACTTACCTAGAAAAAGTCCCTATTCGTTGAAGAAGACAAACATTAAAAGCACTGTTCTTAAATGGTTCTGATACATTCATCTACCAGCTATGTAACAGTGTACCTGTCACTTTATGTCTCTAAAATTCATCTGGACCTTAAATCCATGAATATTGACCAGTAGGTTCTCCAGGGCCACGCATCAAAGAGGATATGGGAGATTTTGGCTTTTACAGTATAACTCCAAATAGGAATAATTTAGAACATAAAAAATTACTTTTAGCCAAGTTAGGGGTAAACTCAGCAAGCCTCTTCCATTCTTTCTCCTGAGAACTTTCTATTATATCTTACACGCCATCTACGTTTTTGTTTTAGAATTTTTTCTACCTATAAAATAGAAATGCAAGAATCTGGACATCCAGAGATAATTACCTTCACATTAACACTTCGATTATTTATTTAAATTTTTGAAATGTTTTAGTTAAAATAATGTATCTTTTTAAATGTACCTTTTTAGATTACTAGTGCAGTAGAAATGGTTAATGTCCACTTATGTTAATTTTCTATGGCTGCTGTAACAGATAATCACAAATTTAGTGGCATAAAACAGCAGACATTTATTCCCTCACAGTTCTGGAAGCCAGAAGTCTGAAACTAGTTTCAGTGTACCAAGATCACGGTATCTGCAGGGCTATAGACCCCACAGACTGTAGTCTGCTTAGGCTTTTCTGTCCATGGAATTTTCCAGGCAACAATACTGGAGTGGGTAGCCATGCCCCTCTCCAGGGGAATCTTCCCAACCCAGGGACTGAATCCAGGCCTCCTGCATTGCAGGCAGATTCTTTACTGTCTGAGCCACTGGGGAAGCCCACAGTCCCTCCAGAGGGCCCCTATTTCCACAATGTCCTTCCTGTGCCCTCTACTGAGAAAGATTACTATGGTGCGCACTTTAAAACACAAATGCTTAAAGGAATTCTATTAGCACAGCATATATTGAAAGGAACATTTGCAGCAGAGAGGCAATAAATTTGGAGCTGGAACAACAAAGCAGTGAAATGAATCAGGATAAATAAATTCCCAAGAGCCTAAATTTTGCTGCACGTCAGGTGTGTCAATTTGGTCCCTGATCTTTAGGAGCTCAAAGTCTAGGGTAAGAGAGCACCAAAAAGACAAATAAATCTTATAATTAAAATTGTACTATGGAATAGACTAAAAATATATAATTTTTCTCTGTAAGAGAATAGGAGTGTCCCTATTTCAGATGGAATAAGAAATAAGCCTTTCTTTCTTGGAAGTGGTAACATTGAAAATAAAAAGTAGAGGCACTTTAGGAAGTAGAAAACGGCCAGCAGTGTCTAATCTGCTGGAAAAAGAAAAATAGCAAAATGAGGACTGTTTGGTGTTCATTTATTCTGGGAAGATGGCGGCAATCAGTATTAGCAAGAGCAGTTTCAGTGGGAAGAAGCTAGACTGAAGAGTTCTTTCTCTTTACCTCCACTATCTTGGCACAGACACCCACACCCCAGATCTGATGTGTCTTCCTCCAATCTCTCACCATTCTCAGCCTTGCTGTACTTTTCACCAGACTTTAACTTCAATAAAATGGATTTTGACTTTTTTTTTTTTTTTGGTTCAGGCTGAAGGAACTACTAGAGAAGAAACCAAGATGTTTGCCTAAATCCAGAGGAGCTAATCCTATTTTCAAGTTTATACAATAATAAAGTTAATATTGACCTCAAAATATAATTCTAAAGTTCTCCAATACATTTCACACATATTAACATTGATCAGAGACTTGTTTTTCTGCAAAAGTAAGAAAATCACCAACCCTAAAACAAACTAAAGTTTTCAAGTCTAACTATAAATACTATTTTGTGGAATAATTTCAGTCTCTTAAATTTTTAGTTTTTAATTTTTATTTTTGTTGTCATGCTTAACCTCTTAATAGGAAAGACAGAAGCAATGGTTTTGCAGAGTAGTAAAGTTATCTTAGTAGATTTATGATTCTGAGTGTTACAGTTTTCAGTTCCTGATCTTCTGTAAAATTAAATATATCTTTTAGGACTTCATAAAGGGCAAAGTTTCATTATAATATGTATTGGGGCAGTGAAAAGGCAGAAACGTATTATCCAATTTAACTATATATGCTACTTTTCTGGCATTTAATTACTATCACTTGAAATGGGGTGAGGAATAAATATTCATATTTTTGTTGGCTTCAGGCCTTCAGCACTACCCCACATCATATTAATTACTTGGATATGTGGTAACCTTTTTACTGCCCCACAGCAAGGAACTACGATCTGATAAACAGGGGAAGCATATTCTGGTTGTCATGGATACCAATGCAAGGATTTGGAAAAAGAAAGCCGAGGACATTTTGTGCAGAACAGTTATAGGAAATCAACATCAGCATGGTAAATGTAATCTTTCCCTAACTGAGCACTCTTAAAAATCTATCTAAAAAGTGAAGATTTTTAAAATTCATTACCAAATATGCTTCTCTGCAAGTGCCTCAAGTAGTAACAAGGTATATTTTATGTAACAATTTTAGTAGTACAAATTTTCAATTATAAGAATGTCATCCTATGACTAAAACTATTATACTTTTTTTAAAAAAGATGATTGTGAAACTACACAAGTAGGCTGGAAGCAATATAAACCAAATTGTTTTTATTAAATTGTCTTTGTAGCTCATAATAATATGGCAAATTACTGGTTTATTAGATCATTTTGTTGTAGTGCACAATTCACTACTGTAATTTACCAATTTTTACTTCCCATGCTCTGGATCACTTTTAGCTTTTCAGCTTAATGGGTTTAGCTTTCAGGTAAATTGAACTCCTAATCAAATCTTCTTCTTTATATAACAGTTTGCTCCTCAACTGACTTCATTTTCACATCTTTTCACACTCTTCACTGACTGTTTACCTTTTGTATTTGTACGCAGAATATGATTAATAATGTCAGCAATTATATGAGCATATTATTTTCTTTGTCTTGTCATTGGTTAAATAATAAGAAATTGCAGTTCATAGTGTGCCTATCTATGTGCAGTAGCTGAGTAGAGAAAAATAACCTAGTGCAGGATGTAGTCTTATCTAGTCAATAGATGTATATTGGGTATTCCCTATGTTCCAGAATGTATTGGCTCTAAAAATTCAATAGTAGGTACTACAGACACAGTCTATCACTTTAATAACACAATATATGTACTACATTGTCTTTTTTTTTTTTTTTTTTTTTTTTTTTTTTTTTTTTTATTCTTCCAATTTTATTTTATTTTTAAACTTTACATAATTGTATTAGTTTTGCCAAATATCAAAATGAATCCGCCACAGGTATACATGTGTTCCCCATCCCGAACCCTCCTCCCTCCTCCTCCCCATACCATCCCTCTGGGCCGTCCCAGTGCACCAGCCCCAAGCATCCAGCATCATGCATCGAACCTGGACTGGCAACTCGTTTCCTAAATTTTACATGTTTCATTGCCATTCTCCCAAATCTTCCCACCCTCTCCCTCTCCCACAGAGTCCATAAGACTGTTCTATACATCAGTGTCTCTTTTGCTGTCTACACCGGGTTATTGTTACCATCTTTCTAAATTCCATATATGTGCGTTAGTATACTGTATTTATGTTTTTCCTTCTGGCTTACTTCACTCTGTATAATAGGCTCCAGTTTCATCCACCTCATTAGAACTGATTCAAATGTATTCTTTTTAATGGCTGAGTAATACTCCATTGTGTATATGTACCACAGCTTTCTTATCCATTCATCTGCTGATGGACATCTAGGTTGCTTCCATGTCTTGGCTATTATAAACAGTGCTGCGATGAACATTGGGGTACACGTGTCTAGTATGTATGCCAGCAGTGGGGTTGCTGGATCATAAGGCAGTTCTATTTCCAGTTTTTAAATCTCACACTGTTCTCCAGTGGCTGTAAGACATTCCCACCAACAGTGTAAGAGGGTTCCCTTTGCTCCACACCCTCTCCAGCATTTATTATTTGTAGACTTTTGGATCAATTCTGACTGGTGTGAAATGGTACCTATATTTTTGATTTGCATTTCTCTGATAATGAGTGATGTTGATCATCTTTTCATGTGTTTGTTAGCCATCATTTGATTTAGATTAGCTCTGCATGATTGTGCTTGAAATTCAATTTTTATTCAATATTTCAAAGTGAAAGATTTTTATGTTACCAATGGAAAATGCATATTTTTCTAGAGAATAATAACATCTAAAAGATAAAAAATTAAACAAAACATACTTGAACAAAAAAGAGCTTTATCGTGTTTTAAGTTTTCTCTAATACTTGTATTTTCTGGACCTAATGAAGTTGGTAACATAGGGGAAAAAGATATGAAAAAAAAAAACATGCAAGAATAGAAAATAGAGAGCTGTCCAGGGAATATTATATCATTAATGTGTCAAATATATATTAAATAGTTAATATATAATATTAAATCAATATTAAAATGTTATTATGCCTCTGTACTTAACACAGTATGATAACATGAATAGATAAGACTTTGAAATCAACCAGAGGGACATATATAGATATGAGAACATATAAAAATTTATTATATAATATAGTTGAAATATCAAATTATTTTGTAATATAGTTGAAACATCAAAACATTGGAGCAAATGTAAAAATGCAAAAAATATGTTGAGACAACTGAGGAAAAAATGACTGAAGCAAAAAGAACACACAAAAAATGTGCTAAATAAACAAGTGCAAAAGAAAAGCTAAACACAGATAAAGAAGAATGAAGCAAAAATATGCCCAGAAGAGCTTATGAATCAAGGGTCACAAAACTTGAGAAAAACAGACTATAGAGGAAACAAATTCCCTCCAGAAAATTGTATTTTTAAAGTTTCCCTACGTTATTATTTCTCTTAATGACATAAGAAAAGTTCAAGTGTTTCTGTTCCTGAAGCTAATTAAATAACAAATGCAGTTCCTCTCTCCAAATATATATGTGTGTATGTTGAGACAACCAAAAACCATTTGTAAAAAGGTAATGCTGCTGCTGCTAAGTCACTTCAGTCGTGTCCGACTGTGCGACCCCATAGACGGCAGCCCACCAGGCTCCCCCGTACCGGGGATTCTCCAGGCAACAACACTGGAGTGGGTTGCCATTTCCTTCTCCAATGCATGAAAGTGAAAAGTGAAAAGTGAAAGTGAAGTCACTCAGTTGTGCCCGACTCTTTGAGACCCCGTGGACTGCAGCCTGGCGTTGATTGAAAAAAATAGTTTAATTAAGAACTAGAGCAACTAGGTATAATTTCAACCTTCAGTATCTTGTGCTAGAGTTAGGAAGTGCCCCCAAAATCATAAAACCAAGTCTGCTGCTGCTGCTGCTGCTAAGTCATGTCAGTCGTGTCTGACTCTGTGGGACCCCACAGACGGCAGCCCACCAGGCTCCCCCATCCCTGGGATTCTCCAGGCAAGAACACTGGAGTGGGTTGCCATTTCCTTCTCCAATGCATGAAAGTGAAAGTGAAGTCGCTCAGTTGTGTCTGACTCTTAGTGACCCCATGGACTGCAGGCCACCAGGCTCCTCTGTCCATGGGAGTTTCCAGGCAAGAGTACTGGAGTGGGTCGCCCTACATGACATAAAAATCAAAGTCAGATTAAAAGTATTTGCACAGCCAAATCTGAGACAGCTGAGAATCAATATAAATAAAGACAGTAATGGATTATAACCCAATAAAATAGGATTCCATAAATCCATACATATATCAAAGACATATGTGTGCATACATGTGAATACATATACACACATACATACACACAGGAGAAGGGAAATCTCATCCTAACAGAAACATGTCAAATAAAGAGTGTAAATGGTATTTGAAAATTATTAGTTTCAACACTATGGTAATAGATGATTCAGGTAAGAATCACAAATAGATCTTAAAACTACTATGTGAAAGTTTGCATGCACTGATTCTAAGTATCTGTCCACAGATTTAAGTATTAATTGCAGACAAAAAAGGAATAACTGAGAAGAGCACACTCTAAGGTGAAATATGGCCTTTGAGTGATTATGATATGTCAGTGTAGGTTCATCTTTTTTAAAAAATGTACAATTTTGGTGAGGGATGTTGATAATGGGGTGGCCAGGCATGTGTAAGGTGTGAGGGTACATGGGACATCTCTATCTCACTCTCCATTTTGTTGTAAACCTAAAGCTACTAAAACTGCTCAAATAATATAAGGGCTTAAAAAATGTGATAAGAATTCTATCAAGAATTCATTGCCACGCTTTATTTATTTTATTTGACTGTTCAAGGCAATGCTATTGTAATGTTCTGCTGCCTTGTATGGCTCCTTCTATAGCTGTGGACTGTGGCTTTGTAGAAGCATTGCATCCCCTCCATAGGTCACATTTGTATTCTTTGTATTTACCATCTGGTGTCTGATGAAATTGGGATGCTTATCAGTCTAGAAGTACTTACAGGTAGGAGCAGATCCTGAGAACGATATACAGTTCTCTTGAAGGCAATCATCTCTGGGGAGGATGTTCGAATTTCCTCAGGTAAAGAAGTTTAACTCCTTAAGATGACTATTTCTGACAATCTCTAGGATTCATGGGTCTTCGTTCCAGTTTTTGGGACCCTCCTTCTCCCCAGTCAGTACCTTTGCTTTAACACGTGGGACCCTGAGCTATTGTGAATCCAATTTCACTGTGATTCAAACACTCACAGGTTTAGATGTTGAGTTCAGTATCATCAAGTTCAGCCCTGTGGCTGCAAGAGAATATGAACATAAGCTTTTCCTTTTCACTCAGGCCTTCAGATGGGATTTCACAATTCTAAACTGAGTATTTTCTACTCAAAGTTTTTCAGACACTTAGACAGTTGACCAGCTACAATTATTTTTTTTTTTTCTTTTCAGTAAAAACCTTCTTGGCCAGCAATTACTTATTATTTAAAGTATTGCCATCTATAGGTAATTATTACAGGTGTCTATAATATATGACTTAATGAACACTGTTGCTGATCCATGCTGTGGAATACCAGTATCCCCTTTTCCACTAGCAAAGAGTCATTCGTTCCTTTAAATCAAATAAGATCAGAGAATCATGGCTGATAGCCCAGATCTAAATCAATGAGTCCTTCCTTAAGGTTCTGTACCCCTAGAACTATTTCTGGGATTAATTTCTGTTTGAAATTTAGATCAAGGAAGCAACATCACTGTGAGTCATATAGTCTTGAGACCACCATTTTAGTATAACATTAAGTATATTTGCTAGAAGGTCATCAAAAATTATTAAGATCTATGATATTGCACACTGGGAAATAAAGTAGTTAATATTTTATACTTGCTATATCTTCTATTCATGTATAAAGTTCTTTGTATGAAAACTTCAATTTGAACATAAATCATTTTTAAAACTTAAGTTTTAAAATTTAAAATCTCAGATAAAAATTATGACGTGAAATATTATCACATATTATAAATTCCTTTTACTAACTAGACTATTGATAATATTATAAAATAGTTGTTTTAGACATCAAGTATGATTTTAGAATTTTGCAAGTTTTATCACAAATTTGTTTTCTAAATTAATATCATATCTTAGTATACTCAGAATGTATTGTATTCATATCACATCATACATTTTGTGAGGATTTTTTGGTCTCTCTACAGCAGGAATATTTCAAAAAAGGTAAATAATTACATGGGATGTATTTTTTAGCTAATCTGACTGATGTAATAATTATGTATTTTCTTATGAGAAGTTAAAACCTCTTCTTTTAAAAAGATGACAAATGGTGGTGCATAGTACTTTAATAATAACATTTGCTCAAAGGATAAGGCAGAAAATGAGTTGTGGATACTGATGTGGGATTTTCAATTTTACATAAAAATATCTTTGTGTATTATGTAAACAATTATAGCAAGTATGAAATATATCTGGGATGGGGATGCATATGAGGAAGGAAAGATATAAGAAAATCAGAAATGTTCATTGAAGCTTTCAAAAAGTCTGTGTCAATTCATTTGACATTGAATTTCTTTGAAGAAGTGAAGTGAAATCACTCAGTTGTGTTTGACTCTTTGCGACCCCTGGACTGTAGCCTTCAAGGCTCCTCTGCCCATGGAATTTTCCATGCAAGAGTACTAGAATGGGTTGCTATTTCCTTCTCCAGGGGATCTTCCCGAGCCAGGGATCGAACTCAGGTCACCCACATTGCAGGCAGACGCTTCACCATCTGAGCCACCAGGGAAGACCTGAATTTCTTTATGTTTTGATTTGATTTCCTAATTATGACAGTTGTTTTCACTAGAAAACCCATCGATTCCTTTATAATTCCCCTTGTGTCTTAGGACACAAGCATGAATTAAAAAAAGTAATTACGAAATTGAGCTAATCTTTTCTACACTGAAAACTGTGACTAGCAATTAACTCTTTGAGTTCCTCTGGCCAAATCAGCATGGTCTATTATCATAGAAAAGTGACATTCATTAAAATGTACTTGAATTAAGTCCACAAGTTTAGCATCTAGGTAAAGAAGAAGAAATGTAAAAGGCAAATGGCTGCCTGAGGAGGCCTTACAAATAGCTGAGAAAACAGATGCTAAAGGCAAAGGAGAAAAGGAAAGATATACCAGTTGGAATGCAAAGTTCCAAAGATTGGCAATAGTTCCAAAGAAAACCTTCCTCCTAAGTGAACAATGCAAAGAAATAGAGGATAACAATAGAATGGGAAGGACTAGAGATCTCTTCAAGAAAATTAGAGATACTAAGGGGTCGCAAAGAGTCAGACACAACTGAGCGACTGAACTGAACTGAAGGGAACATTTCATGCAAAGATGGGCTCAATAAAGGACAGAAATGGTATGTACCTGACAGAAACAGAAGACACTAAGATGAGGTGGCAAGAATACATAGAAGAACTGTCCAAAAAAGATCTGCATGACCCAGATAACCATGATGGTGTGACCCCTCGGTAGTATGATCACTCACCTAGAGCCAGACATCCTGGAATGAGAAGTCAAGTGGGCCTTAGGAAGCATCACTACAAACAAAGCTAGTGGAGGTGATGGAATTCCAGTGGAGCTATTTCAAATCCTAAAAGATGGTACTGTGAAAGTGTTGCACTCAATATGTCAGCAAATTTGGAAAACTCAACAGTGGACTGGAAAAGATCAGTTTTCATTCCAATCCCAAAGAAGTGCAACTTCAAAGAATGTTCAGACTACCACACAATTACACTCATTTCACGTGCTAGCAAAGTAATGTTCAAAATTCTCCAAGCCATGCTTCAACAGTACGTGAACTGAGAACTTCCAGATGTTCAAGCTGGATTTAAAATGGCAGAAGAACCATAGACCAAATTTGCCAACATCTGTTAGGTCATAGAAAAAGCAAGAGAATTTCAGAAAAAAACATCGATTTCTGCTTCATTGACTATGCCAAAGCCTTAGACTGTGTCAATCACAACAAACTCTGGAAAATTCTTCAAGAGATGGGAATACCAGACCACCTAACCTGCCTCCTTGGAATTCTGTATGCAGGTCAAGAGCAGCAGTTAGAACCAGACATGGAACAATGGACTGGTTCCAAATTGAAAAAGGAATACATCAAGGCTGTATATTGCCACCCTGCTTATTTAACTTCTATGCAGAGTACATAATGGGAAACGCTTGGCTGGAGGAAGCACAAGCTGGAATCAAGATTGCTGGGAGAAATATCAATAACCTCAGATATGCAGATGACACTATCCTTATGGCAGAAAATGAAGAGGAACTAAAGAGCCTCTTGATGAAAGTGAAAGAGGAGAGTGAAAAAGTTGTCTTAAAACTCAACGTTCCAAAAATGAAGATCATGGCATATGGTCTCATCACTTCATGCCAAATAAATAGGGAAACAATGGAAACAGTGACAGACTTTATTTTCTTGGACTCCAAAATCACTGCATATGGTGACTGCAGCCATGATATAAAAGATGTTTGCTCTTTTAAAGCAAAGTTATGATCAACCTAGACAGCATATTAAAAAGCAGAGACATTACTTTGCCAACAAAGTTCTGTATAGTCAAAGCTGTGGTCTTCCCAGTAGTCACATATGGATGTGAGAGTTGGACCATAAAGAAAGCTGAGCACTGAAGAATTGATGCTTTTGAACTGTGGTGTTGGAGAAGACTCTTGAGAGTCCCTTGGATTGCAAGGAGATCAAACCAGTCAATTCAAAGGAAATCAATCCTTAATATTCATTAAAAGGACTGATGCTGAAACTGAAGCTCCAATACTTTGACCACCTGATGTGAAGAGCTGACTAATTGGAAAAGACCCTGATGTTGGGAAAAATTGAAGGCAGGAAGAGAAGGGGAGGACAGAGGATGAGATGGTTGGATGGCATAACTGACTCAATGGACATGAGTTTGAGCAAACTCCAGGAGATTTGAAGGACAGAAAAGCCTGGCATGCTGCAGTCCATGGGGTCGCAAAGAGTCGGACACAACAGAGCAACTAAACAACAGAGGTAAATCGATTTCTCATCCTGCTTCTATGGCATATAACTAAGTAAGTATGAGTTTGCTGGAGGTTAACAAGTTGTGTTAACCTCATTATTTTGATTCTGACCTCCTAGAGATTCTTGGATGCTCTTGGGTTCAGGGCAGATTGCTGAATGTGAAGGTGCTTGCAACAGTGTTTGCCACAGCTAGAATATCTGCCCTATTAAAGGCCACAATTAGGAGAAGTATCCTGTTCTAGAATGTCTTTAGAGACTTATTTCACTACTGAAACCATCCATAGGCATGGAATTTCTTGAAGCGATAACTGAAAATGTACCGAGATCTAGAATATGATAACCTGAAATTATGTCTTCTACTCTTTTATAAGTAAATCATTTCCAGAAAAAAAGAATAAGAATAGTTATTTGTGCAAGGATGACAGCCAGACACCTTCTATAATTTGTGCCCATAATTATTGCATTGATAGAAGAAATGTTTTATATCAGCAAAGGGAGAAAGAGGAGAAAACAAAGAAAGAGAGAAAGCTCTCAGGAAACTTAGGGAGGATGCCCAGACCTGCAAATGGTTGGAAAGGATGAAATTTTTATAGTACCAATATACTACAGTCACTCAAGGACTGATATATTTTCAGGCAGACAAGAAGACAACTGGCAGATTCTTAAGCTCTTTAACTAAGAAGGAAATGGTGAAAAAACTGTGGAGTAGGGGAAAAAAATGCACGAAAAGCTGTAAGTTGAGTTTATTTCACATCTTACTGAGAACTATAGCCCAAGAGACAGCCTCACAGAAATCTCAGAGAAAGTGTTTCAAAGAGGAAAGGGGAGGAGTTCAGTATATATGCTTTTTTGGTAAGGGAGTACCTATAATCAGGCACACATCTCAATGGAAGGATGGTGCCAGCTAGTCACATGGAACATATATTAGTCAATGGTTTTAGTACTTTTCTATTTATGGGAAGATGTAAGAATTTGGGTTAATGCAAATTTTCCCTGAAAATAAGTATCTGAGGGCCTGTTCTGCCTGTTTTCCCAGAGCACAGAGTGCCTTATTCCTGACCTCTGCCCTTGAATGCTCTTCAGATCATACTGTAGGTCAGTAACTTCAGGGGCCAATCACTCAATCCTTGTAGAACCAGATGGTTAACAACATTGTTTTATAAAACATCGATCATAACTCTCTATTTAGGGAGTTTCAAGGCAAGAAAGAGATCCTGGCTTGTATAATATGTCTGTCCCCACTATGCTCCCATCATGGAGGCACCTGCATAAGACCTACCCTGAAAATCAGAGTAGAAAAATGTATGCCAGGCAGGCATGTATCTACCAGAGGCAGACAAAGGGACTGCTCAGGGTAATGGCTGCAACAGTTACCTAAACTTAAGCAGGAACTGCAAAAATACAAAACAAACAAATGAATGAAACATTCAAGGATCCTGAGAGAAGCCAGCCTGCTAGAAGCTCTTTGTATCAGTCACATCTTTTCCCTTTTGTCACAAGTGCCTCTGGACAGTCAGGCCCTCTGGTCTCAAGCTATCAAATCGGACTTGCTCTGAAAGGTTCGTTCACACAATATCAATTACTAGTATGTGACTCTATTAGAGTCTCTAAATCGATAGCCTTACCCAAGGCTTCATAGTGGGCTGCCCTTAATCAGAAGATTTGAAAAGGAGGAAGACAGGGAAAGGACTGAGGGGGCAGCACCTGTGACTAAGAAGTCTTAGTGTTATTGGGAACAAGGCAAATTAAATTTCTAATAACACTATGAACATGATGTTTGTTTTTTAACTGACTGTAGGAAAAATAAAAGTAAACCAACCCATTTCCAATGGGCACTGTATATTCAGAATTTAGAGGTTTGCTATGGAACAGGGGTCAACATTCGGTCTAGAGAGGTGTCAAATCTCACAAAACAATAAATAAATAAACTTATTTTTGTTCATCCCTCTCTATTGAATATCAGTTTAGGAGGCCAGGGGCTATATCTGGCTTCTGCAGAGCAGTACTGCAGGAGATCAGGAAATCAGCAAGGGTAATGACACCATAGAATGGGCTGCATTATCATCCAGTGGGGATCAAACTCCTGGCTCCCTACTGGGTCTTCTCTGAAATCACTCTATAGGAGAGGAAAATAAAAATTTCCCTTTACCCTTCTAGTTTCTTGGCTGAGATCTCCCTGCTTTTAGAAAAAAAAAAAAAGATTAACAGAAGAAAAACAGAAGTTTAATAACCTGTATACTTTCAGTATATAAGAAAGAGACCAGGAATACTACATAACTCCTTGAAATGGCCCACACCACCACTTTTAATGCCATCTCCAATAAAAGATAAAAGTAGATGTTGGTGAGAGAGACAGAAGTAGGAGGTTACCAGGCAGGCTAAGCAAATAAGGGTAAAGTTGTTATTGGGATTTAAGTGCTTGCCTTCTTAAAAGAAGCACCTTGTGGGCTTCCCTGCTGGTTCAGATGGTAAAGCATCTGCCTGCAATGCAGGAGACCCAGATTCAATCCCTGGATCTAGAAGGTCCCTGGAGAAGGAAATGGTAACCCACTCTAGTACCCTTGCCTGGAAAATTCCATGGATGGAGGAGCCTAGTAGGCTATAGTTCATGGAGTCGCGAAGAGTCAGACACAACTTAACAACTTCACTTTCTTTCTTCTTAAAAGAAGGGCTTCCCAGGTGGCTCATTGGTAAAGAATCTGCTTGCCAATGCAGAACGCAAGAGTCACGGGTTCAATCCCTAAGTGGGGAAGATCCTCTGGAGAAGAAAATGGCAACCCACTGCAGTATTCTTGCCTGGGAAATCCTATGGACAGAGGAGCCTAGCAGGTTACAGTCCATGGGGTCACAAAGAGTCAGACACAACTTAGTGACTAAACAACAACTTCTTAAAAGAAGAGTTTCTAGAGATTTAGTCATCCTCATCTTCTTGGTACAGAGAAGGTACTGGTGTGGTGCTAAGTCGCTTTCAGTTCAGTTCAGTTCAGTTCAGTCGCTCAGTCGTGTCTGACTCTTTTCGACCCCATGAATCACAGCATGCCAGGCCTCCCTGTCCATCAGTCGTGTTCAACTCTTTGCGACCCCACGGACCGTAACCCACTTGGCACCTCTGTCCACGGGATTTCCCAGGCAAGAATACTGCAGTGGGTTGCCATTTCCTCCTTGGGGATCCTCCCACCCAGGGACTGAACCCAGGTCTCTTATGTCTCTTCTATTGGCAGGCGAGTTCTTTGCCACTAAACACCATGTGGGAAGGCATGATAACCCACTCCAGTATTCTTGCCTGGAGAATCCCATGGATTGTCCATAGGGTAGCAAACTGTCAGACAAGACCGAAGTGATTTAGCATGCACCCACGCACCCAGTGGTATTTAACCTAACAGGTTAGGCTTAAGTGCACCTATCAGATGGCTGGCATAGACAGAGGGGCATACCCATAAAAATGGAGAAACAGTTCCACACTGCGATTCTTGAAAAAAAATCTTAGAATTTCAGACCACAAAATTGACTAAGTTTGGATAACCCCAAGTGTTGAAATATTTACACTTGGGGTGTGATATCTCTAGATTTTTGGCTGTTCATAAAATATAATAAGGGAAAAATTCATAAAGGTGAATGAACAAACATTCTAAAGCATTTTCTCAAACTGAGCAGTATAATAAGAATTTTACTAAAAAAAAAAAGTATGTATTTACATAAAGTTATAATGTTTTAAATTGAAAGCAATTAGATAACCCTCAAAGCAAATATATTTACAAATAGTGTTTAAAATATCCTAAAGCAATAATATTAAAATCAATGTAATTTGATGTATAATTATTTTGCTGAAACTAATTTACTGATTTGGGATAAATATATTGTCACTTTTATTTTACTAATGCTTTTTTATTTTAAGCAGATGGAATAGAATTTGTCATAAATGCGATCACTGTCTTTGTTTTTTTTTTTTTTTTAATGTATACTCATTTTAAAATGACAATTCATTCTTTTGGTTAGCCTGTTAATCAGTGTTGAAAAAGAACACTGTTTCAGTGAAATATGCTTCCGCTGTAGAGAAGAATTTCAGCTACCTGATTGTTGGAATTAAACAAAATCAGTACATACCTGATCACTGAAAATATAAAATTTTACTGACAGCTGGCTATGCTGAGTGGGTGAAAAGCAAACATATTGGTCGCTAAGTCGTGCCTGACTCTTTGCAACCCCAGGGACTGTAGTTCACCAGGCTCCTCTGTCCATTGAATTCTCCAGTCAAGAATACTGGCTGTGCTTAGTGGCTAAATCGCGCCTGACTCTTTACAACCCCATGGACTGTGGCCTGCTAGGCTCCTTTGTCCATGGGGATTCTCCAGTCAAGAATACTGGAGTGGGTTGCCATGGCCTCCTCCAAGGGATCGTCCCAAACCAGGGATCGAACCCAGGTCTCCCCCACTGCAGGTGACTCTTTACCATCTGAGCCTCCAGGGAAGTTCATGAATACTGAAGTGGGTAGCCTATCTCTTCTCCAGGGGAACTTCCCGACGCAGGACTCCAACTGCAGCCTCCTGCAATGCATGTGGATTCTTTATCAGCTGAGCTAAGAATACTGGAGTGGGTCGCTATTCCCTTCTCCAGGGGAACTTCCCAATCTAGTGACCAAAAACAGGTCTCCTGACTTGCAGGCAGATTCTTTACTGCTTGAGCCACCAGGTAAGCCTGTGTGGGTACTCCTATTGTTTTCCCCAGTCTGTATATTTGAAATGAGTGACCAGACTCATTTAACATAAAGTTTTTATTTAAAGACAAACAGTATGGTGAAGGAAGAGACAAAAGGCTGCAGATAAGCATTGTAGTAAGAGACAAAATGTATACATGCATGCATACCCTAAACTAGTGACAAAGCCTTTCTAGTTCAACTGCAGACCAGCTCTATCTCACATTTGAATTAGCCATGACTATAATACTAAGAGGAGAGTGAAAAAGTTGGCTTAAATCTTGACATTCAGAAAACAAAGATCATGGCAACTGGTCCCATCACTTCATGGAAAATAGATAGGGAAACAGTGGAAACAGTGTCAGACTTTATTTTTCTGGGCTCCAAAATCACTGCAGATGGTTATTGCAGCCATGAAATTAAAAGACGCTTACTTCTTGGAAGAAAAGTTATGACCAACCTACATAACATATTGAAAAGCAGAGACATTACATTGCCTACAAAAGTCCGTCTAGTCAAGGCTATGGTTTTTCCAGTGGTCACATATGGATGTGAGAGTTGGACTGTGAAGAAAGCTGAGTGCCCAAGAATTGATGCTTTTGAACTGTGGTGTTGGAGAAGACTCTTGAGAGTTACTTGGAGTGTAAGAAGATCCAACCAGTCCAATCTGAAGGAGATCAGCCCTGGGATTTCTTTGGAAGGAATGATGCTAAAGCTGAAACTCCAGTACTTTGGCCACCTCATGCGAAGAGCTGACTCATTGGAAAAGACTCTGATGCTGCGAGGGATTGGGGCAGGAGGAGAAGGGGATGACAGAGGATGAGATGTCTGCATGGCATCACCGACTCAATGGACGTGAGTCTGAGTGAACTCTGGGAGTTGGTAATGGACAGGGAGGCCTGGAGTGCTGCAATTCATGAGGTCGCAAAGAGTCAGACACGACTGAGGGACTGAACTGAACTGATAATACTTTTTGTGATGTAGTAGAGTATTATTTTTAGCGCAGGCAGCTGCGACTGGCACATTTA
This sequence comes from Bos mutus, assembly GCF_027580195.1. NCBI lineage: Eukaryota > Metazoa > Chordata > Mammalia > Artiodactyla > Bovidae > Bos > Bos mutus. Next base: position 90,029,726 of record NC_091625.1, on the reverse strand, counting down.
GCGCCCCGGAGAGGAGCTACCCCAGGTCCGAAGGTAAGGGGCAGCAGCCGAGATGAGCTACCCCACGTCCGAGGCCAGGGGCAGTGGCCGGGAGGAGCTACCCCATGCCCAAGCCCAGGGGAGGTAGCTTGGAGGACCTACCCCATGCCGGAGGCCAGGGGCCCCGGCCAAGGAAGCAACCCCACCTCCAAGGAGCGGTGGCTACCTGGGCGCCGGAGGGCCTACAGGAGTTATTCCACGTTCAAGATCAGAAGGGGTGGCGGTGAGGAGATACCCCTCGTCCAAGGTAAGGAGCAGCGGCTGTGCTTAGCTGGAGCAGCTGTGAAGAGATACCCCACGTCCAAGGTAAGAGAAACCCAAGTAAGACAGTAGGTATTGCAAAAGGGCATCAGAGGGCAGACACACTGAAACCATACTCAAAAAACTAGTCAATCTAATCACACTAGGACCACAGCCTTGTCTAACTCAATGAAACTAAGCCATGCCAGTGGGGCCACCCAAGACAGGCAGGTCATGGTGGAGAGGTCTGACAGAATGTGGTCCACTGGAGAAGGGAATGGCAAACCACTTCGGTATTCTTGCCTTGAGAACCCCATGAACAGTATGAAAAGGCAAAATGATAGGATACTGAAAGAGGAACTCCCCAGGTCAGTAGGGGCCCAATATGCTACTGGAGATCAGTGGAGAAATAACTCCAGAAAGAATGAAGGGATGGAGCCAAAGCAAAAACAATACCCAGTTGTGGATGTGACTGGTGATAGAAGCAAGGTCCTATGCTGTAAAGAGCAATATTATATAGGAACCTGGAATGTCAGGTCCATGAATCAAGGCAAATTGGAAGTGGTCAAACAAGAGATGGCAAGAGTGAACGTCAACATTCTAGGAATCAGCGAACTGAAATGGACTGGAATGGGTGAATTTAACTCAGATGACCATTATATCTACTACTGTGGACAGGAATCCCTCAGAAGAAATGGAGTAGCCATCATGGTCAACAAAAGAGTTCAAAAGGCAGTACTTGGATGCAAACTCAAAAACGACAGAGCGATCTCTGTTTGTTTGTTTCCAAGGCAAACCATTCAATATCACAGTAATCCAAGTCTATGCCCCAACCAGTAATGCTGAAGAAGCTGAACAGTTCTATGAAGACCTACAAGACCTTTTAGAACTAACACCCAAAAAAGATGTCCTTTTCATTATAGGGGACTGGAATGCAAAAGTAGGAAGTCAAGAAACACCTGGAGTAACAGGCAAATTTGGCCTTGGAATACAGAATGAAGCAGGGCAAAGACTAAAAGAGTTTTGCCAAGAAAATGCACTGGTCGTAGCAAACACCCTCATCCAACAACACAAGAGAAGACTCTACACATGGACATCACCAGATGGTCAACACCGAAATCAAATTGATTATATTCTTTGCAGCCAAAGATGGAAAAGCTCTATACAGTCAGCAAAAACAAGACCAGGAACTGACTGTGGCTCAGATCATGAACTCCTTATTGCCAAATTCAGACTTAAATTGAAGAAAGTAGGGAAAAACACTAGACATTCAGGTATGACATAAATCAAATCCCTTATGATTATACAGTGGAAGTGAGAAATAGATTTAAGGGCCTAGATCTGATAGATAGAGTGACTGATGAACTATGGAATGAGGTTCGTGACATTGTACAGGAGACAGGGATCAAGACCATCCCCATGGAAAAGAAATGCAAAAAAGCAAAAGAGCTGTCTGGGGAGGCCTTACAAATAGCTGTGAAAAGAAGAGAAGCGAAAAGCAAAGGAGAAAAGGAAAAATATAAACATGTGAATGCAGAGTTCCAAAGAATAGCAAGAAGAGATAAGAAAACCTTCCTCAGCGATCAATGCAAAGAAATAGAGGAAAACAACAAAATGGGAAAGACTAGAGAACTCTTCAAGAAAATTAGAGATACCAAGGGAACATTTCATGCAAAGATGGGCTCGATAAAGGACAGAAATGATATGGACCTAACAGAAGCAGTAGATATTAAGAAGAGGTGGCAGGAATACACAGAAGAACTGTACAAAAAAGATCTTCACGACCCAGATAATCATGATGGTGTGATTACTGACCTAGAGCCAGACATCCTGGAATGTGAAGTCAAGTGGGCCTTAGAAAGCATGACTACAAACAAAGCTAGTGGAGATGATGGAATTCCAATGGAGCTATTTCAAATCCTGAAAGATGACGCTGTGAAAGTGCTGCACTCAATATGCCAGCAAATTTGGAAAACAGTAGTGGCCACAGGACTGGAAAAGGTCAGTTTTCATTCCAATCCCAAAGAAAGGCAATGCCAAAGAATGCCCAAACTACCACACAATGGCACTCATCTCACATGCTAGTAAAATAATGCTCAAAATTCTCCTAGCCAGGCTTCAGCAATACGTGAACCGTGAACTTCCAGATGTTCAAGCTGGTTTAGAAAAGGCAGAGGAACCAGAGATCAAATTGCCAACATCCACTGGATCATGGAAAAAGCAAGAGAGTTCCAGAAAAACATCTATTTCTGCTTTCTTGACCATGCCAAAGCCTTTGACTGTGTGGATCACAATAAACTGTGGAAAATTCTGAAAGAGATGGGAATAACAGACCACCTGACCTGCCTCTTGAGAAATCTGTATGCAGGTCAGGAAGAAACAGTGAGAACTGGACATGGAACAACAAACTTGTTCCAAATAGGAAAAGGAGTACATCAAGGCTGTATATTGTCACCCTGCTTGTTTAATTTATATGCAGAGTACATCATGAGAAACACTGGGCTGGAAGAAACACAAGCTGGAATCAAGATTGCTGGGAGAAATCTCAATAACCTCAGATATGCAGATGACACCACCCTTATGGCAGAAAGTGAAGAACTCAAAAGCCTCTTGATGAAGGTGAAAGAGGAGAGTGAAAAAGTTGGCTTAAAACTCAAGGTTCAGAAAACAAAGATCATGGTATCTGGTCCCATCACTTCATGGCAAATAGATGGGGAAACAGTGTCAGACTTTATTTTTCTGGGCTCCAAAATCACTGCAGATGGTGACTGCAGCCATGAAATTAAAAGATGCTTACTCCTTGGAAGGAAACTTATGACCAACCTAGATAGCATATTCAAAAGTAGAGACATTACTTTGTCAACAAAGGTCCGTCTAGTCAAGGCTATGGTTTTGCCAGTGGTCATGTATGGATGTGAGAGCTGGACTGAGAAGAAAGCTGAGTGCCCAAGAACTGATGCTTTTGAACTGTGGTGTCGGAGAAGACTCTTGAGAGTTACTTGGAGTGTAAGAAGATCCAACCAGTCCATTCTGAAGGAGATCAGCCCTGGGATTTCTTTGAAAGGACTGATGCTAAAGCTGAAACTCCAGTACTTTGGCCACCTCATGCGAAGAGCTGACTCATTGGAAAAGACTCTGATGCTGGGAGGGATTGGGGGCAAGAGGAGAAGGGGATGACAGAGGATGAGACGTCTGGATGCCATCACCGACTCGATGGACGTGAGTCTGAGTGATCTCTGGAAGTTGGTGATGGACAGGGAGGCCTGGCGTGCTGCGATTCATGGGGTCACAAAGAGTAGGACACGACTGAGCGACTGAACTGAACTAAGAGTATTATTTCTTTTGACAGTATCCCTGATGATGTGGTAAATGGTAAACACAACAGAAACAGTGAAATTGTGTGCACTCCTCAGTTATTTGGTAACTTTCTAGATAGTCTCTTTTTTAAAAAGATGTCTTTCAAAATAGTTTTCAATAAATGGAGAAGTTGACATGAACAGACTGGTGTATTTATTTTGTTTTGTCCTGTTTTTAACTGTAGGCTTTTTATTATTTTCTTTTTTATATCCCTACTCATTCTTTTCTTTGCATATATATTAATGCTTGTATCACAGTAATTTATGGTAATTATAATGATAAGCTATTTTGTTTTAGTTTAGTTTTATAAATGTCTTTTCTCAGGTTAAGCGAATTTCTTCAAATTTTTAATTTTTATACTAAATTATAAATTTTGTTGAACTGTGTTATTTTCTATTTTCCTCTTTAATTTAGTAATGTCATGAATTAGATTAAATATATTTAATATAAACTAAACATGTATTCTAGGAATAAACCACTATTTTTCACTATAAATTTTATTATCTATATTATTGAACTTGTGCTAATATATTATTTTTCTTAGTCTATGTTATGATTTTCCTTTTTTTATATTGTACTAATCTTGTTTTGAGTTCTAAGCTATGGTAGCCTTGTATTATTAGTTAGAGCATCTTCAGTTTTTAATATATTTTAAAGACTTTTTTATTATCAGAGTTTCTGTTTCATGAATGATCAGCAGAACTGCATATGAAACTTTTTAGGTTCTGGGTTTTCTTTATGAAACATTTTGAATAATGATGCAATTCCTTTAATACTTATAGTATAACTGATATCCTATTACTTCTTAATTTTGTTTTGGTGAGGCATGTATTACTAGAGCCACATCATATGAGTAAATGCTTATGAATAAATTTATAATAGAAAAATACAAACCCTATGTTAGAAAAAGTTTAAACAATTTTAAATGAGACAAATGATAGTTTTGATGCATGGAAAGACATTCTTCCTTTTTAAAGAATGATTCAACATCATAAAATATCATTTTTAAAATTGATTTAAAATTTTAACACATTGCGATTAAAAAAATCTTTTTATATTGAGTAAGACAAGTTAATGCTATAGTTCATATAGAAAAGTAAACATGTAAGAAAACTTAAAGAATTAAAAAAAGCTCCAATGACAGACTAGGCCTTCCGCTTCATACTTTAAAATATATTATAATTAAAATAGTTTAGTAAACTCTGGGAGTTCGTGATGGACAGGGAGGCTAGATGTGCTGCAGTCCATGGAGTCACAAAGAGTTGGACACAACTGAGCTACTGAACTGAACTGAACTGAAATAAAGTATTGTCCCATGAATTGACAAATAGAGCATATTTAAAAACCTCAAAGTCAGAGGAGGCAGAAAAAGAATGGGAGACAAAAAAAGAAACAAAGAACAATATTTGGTGAGCGTTGAAGGAATTTATCTGCTGTTCACGTAGATCTGCACTTTCTTGAGAATTCCACAGAGGGAATTCTCTCATAGGGAAGATAAAACAGAAACAAAGAGCTTACTTCCTAATAAATTTGTCCAAGGACTGTAAAGGGAATTTTGGCCTTTGGACTGTAAAAGAAATTGCTCATGGTATTTGTTATCTTTTAGGATAGCAGCTTCATTCATCACTTCTTTTCATTGCAGTTTGTATCCATTAGACATCTATCCTTTAGAAATAGTATTTGAGTGCATTAAATGTAGCTGAAAAGTCTATTCATAATTAGGATTACTTTTGTTTAATGTGACTGAAAATTATATCCAAATCAAAAAATATGAAATTCTCAAATAGAGTGTGAAAGGAAAAAAGTGCATGCCTTTTCAAGCAAGAAATAGTTTGGACAATTTTTTATAATATATTATCAACTTTAAAAATATTCACAACCTAAAAGCTGAGAGTTTTGTTTCATTTTATGGGTAGTTTTAGGACTTCAAGCCTAGGAGAAAGCATCACAAGTAACCCTGAGAGGATTGCTCCAAGGAGGTGAGAGAAGGAGCCAGGTTATATAGAAGTTTTGCAACAAAGGGCAAGTAGTCTGAACATCAAAAGATTATTGCTAAAGAAAACCAGATCTTCCAAGTTAAGCAATTTAGCACTTTTCTATGTATGTTTTGTCGTTCAGTTGCTCAGTCGTTTCCAACTCTTTGCAACCCCGTGAACTGCAGCACACCAGGCTTCCCTGTCCTTCACTATCTCCCAGAGTTTGCTCAAACTCATTGTCCATTGAGTCGATGATGCCATCCAGTCATCTCATCCTTTGTTGCTGCCTTATCCTCCTGCCTTCAACCTTTCCCAGCATCAGGGTCTTTGCCAATGAGTCAGAAAAGGTGGCTCCTTGCATCAGGTTGCCAAAGTATTGGAGCTTCCGCTTCAGCATCAGTCCTTCCAACGAATATTCAGGGTTGACTTCCTGAATCTTCCTTCCAGACTCTTCCTTCCTTCCAGACTCTTGCATCTTCCTACACAACCCTGTAGGAAGATGCAAGAGTCTGGACTCACTTAAATCATTCCTTTCGTGTGCATCTCAGCAAGTTGGGGCCAGTTTCCTGTGTTTTACACATTCAGAGTTTCCTTGAGGCTGCAATCTGATGGCTGCTGGATCTCAGGTATTCTTGCCCTTTCTGAGTGCCCTTAGGGCTCAGAAGCTCACATTGGAGGGCTGCAAACGCTGATGACTGCCATCGCCTTGTTTACTGATATGGCAGGAAATTCTCCTTTTCTCAATATCCTATAGCTAGTTGAAAGAAGGAGCTCTCTAATTGCTTTTGCTTACCTGGGAAATAAATGAGCCTCATAATTTTTAACTGTTTACCTGTTTCTTGTTTTCTTCAGAGGGATTTAACTTAAATGCATTCCCTTTCAGTAATTTCTCCTTTCTTAGCTGTGGCAGGAAGTATCTCACAACCATTTTAAAGTCATTAAAGTCATTTAAAGTCAAATAAATGCAAAGACATTTATCAGAGTTGACATTAATAGTTTTCTGTTATTAAGACTGCCTCATAGTAAGAGATTTATTATTACTCCTTTTCTTTGAGAAAAAAATAAACAGCTCATTATTTCACCTCTCTAGTATCGCCCTGATTTACACTATTTTTTTTTTGTAAATTGGTAGATTTTCCAAATTGATAATGTTGTCACCCACAGGTTACTAAAGGAAAACAGATTAAACATATCAAAGATATTTACTAAATAGAATAAATATCTTTAATATAATAATAATTATGGATAGCAAATTAATTCATTGACTTCCCAAGAGTTGAGCAGAATTACTTGATTCTATTGTGATCAAGCTAGAAATAACCTATTGAATTAATTTTTCAGTAGAAAATCTAAAGGCATCAATATACATGAAACAGGAAAAAAATAAAAAAGAGTAATGAAGGAAATTAGGGTAGTTTTCAGAGGGCTTCCCTAGTGGCACAGTTGGTAAAGAATCTGCCTGCAATGCAGGAGACCCAGGTTTGATCCCTGAGTTGGGAAGATCCCGTGGAGAAGGAAATGGCAACCCACTCCAGTATTCTTGCCTGGAGAATCCCATGGACAGAGAAGCCAGGCAGGCTACATACAGTCCATGGGATTGCACAGAGTAGGATACACCTGTGTGATTCAATTTCTTTTCAAAGGGTATATCCAGCCCAGATCAGCTGGAAGACTTGATTGGTCATTAGTTACTTCAAATAATTTCATGAGAAAGTTATATCTCTACATTACAGGGCAGAAAAGGACAAAGGACAAGTGTTAATTCAGAGGTGCTAAAATACCAGTCATAACAATTGTAATTATGCTTACTGTGACAAAGGAGAAAGAAAAATGACAATACGAAAGAATGACATGGAAGCTGAATCTGAATATTAATTAGAAAAGTTATCACAATTTTGTCACCTGCAAATAGATGTAAAATGATAATTCCTTGTTGCTTTAATTTGCATCTCTGATTTTGAATGAGTTTGAGCATCTCTCTGAGGGGTTGTTAGCTGCGGATGTTTTCTGTTCCTTAAATTGCTTTATTTTCTGTTGATGATGCTAACTTTTTCTTGATGATTTGCCAGCATTCCTTATATGCCTAGACAATAATTCCTCATTAGTTCTAGACATTGCCATCATCTTCTTCAAGTCTGTCACATCTCTATTAACTTTATTCATGGCAGCCTTCACCAAAGAGAAATCTTTAGTGTTGTATGCTAAAATTCATCAATTTTTTTGGTAAATTAATTTATTTTAATTGGAGGCTAATTACTTTACAATATTGTAGTGGTTTTTGCCATACATTAACATGAATCAGCCATGGGTGTACATGTGTTCCCCATCCTGAACTCCTTCCCCATCCCATCCCTCAGGGTCATCCCAGCGCACCAGCCCTGAGTGCCCTGTCTCATGCATCAAACCTGGACTGGCGATCTATTTTACATATGGTAATATACATGTTCCAGTGCTGTTCTCTCAAATCATCCCACCCTCGCCTTCTCCCACAGAGTCCAAAAGTCTGTTCTTTCCATCTGTGTCTCTTTTGCTGTCACAGTTACCATCTTTCTAAATTCCATATATATGCATTAATATACTGTATTGGAAATTCATCAATTTTTACCCTATGTCTTTTGTGATTTCTAAATCCTCTGTTGTGCCTAAGAGATAAAGATAGTCTCATATTTTTCTTATGTCTATGTTATAAATTTTTTTTCATTAAATGTTTTTTTCTATCTTGAGTCCACTTTTTTGTTGAGATCATTTTACTTTTATACATAAAGTGAGACAGCTTCCCAATTTTGTCTGAACTTCTCTCTTTGATTCCTAATTCTATCTTTGTACATTTGTGGATTGGGTATCTGTGCAAGGTGGTTTTCTTTGTATGGGTATGTACTGTGATGGTATTTCCTTTCATCACCAAGACTTTCTAGAATGTTGCTATTAAGGTAAGTTATCCTTATCTCTAAAGTCCTGAACGTCCCTTGGACAGCAAGGAAATCAAACCAGTCAGTCTCAAGGGAGATCAACCCTGACTATTCACTGGAAGGACTGATGCTGAAGCTCCAGTATTTTGGTCATCTGATTTAAACAGATGACTCACTGGAAAAGTCCCTGATGATGGGAAACATTGAGGGCAGAAGAAATAGGGGGTGTCAGAGGATGAGATGCCGGGAATGCATCACCAATGCAATGATCATGAACTTGGGAAAACTCTGGGAGATGGTGAGGGACAGGGAGGCCTGGAGTGCTGCAGTCCATGGAGTCAAAAAGAGTCAGAAATGACAAGGCAACTGAGCAACAACAACAATCCTTATCTCTAAGGTAAGTTATCTTAAGATAAGGTGTCTTTGTCTCTCTAAGGTAAGTTATCTCTGTTTCCATTTGTTAAAATTTATTTTGTAAACCTTTAATTCTTTCACTTTGCCTTTAATTGTAGGTTTACTGAATCCCTCAAAAAATCAACTGGAATTTTGATTTATGGAATTGCAGATTAAATATTAATTCGAGGATGTTGTTCAGTCAGCAAGTCCAACTCTTCAATCAATTTGAGGATAATAGATACCTTTATAACAGTAAGTCTTCTTGTCCAGAAATGATGTTTTATTCCACTAGATTATATTCTAAATTCTTTATTAGACATTTTAAAATTTTATTAAGATAGTATTAATATTTTCCTGATTAAATTAATCATTGTAGAATTTAAAGATTTTACTATTGCCAATGTGGTATATGGCTTTTTATTTATTTATTTTTTAAATTTTATTGTTGGCTATTGTTGCCAAGAGGCCTCCCAGGTGGCTCAGTGGATAAAGAATCCACCTGCAATGCAGGAAACATGGTTCAATCCCGGTGGAGAAGAAACCCTGGAGGAGGGCATGGCAACCTACTACGTTATTCTTGCCTAGAGAATCCCATGGTCAGAGGAGCCTGGCAGGTTACAGTCCATGGGGTTACAAAGAGTCAGACATGACTGAAGCAGCTGAGCATGCACCCTTGCATTGTTGCCAAAGCATTCATTTAACTTTTTTGTAGGTTGATTTTATATCAGAAGACCCTGTGGAACTGTATTATTAATTTACATAGAATGTCAGCAGCTGTACTATAACATACCTAAATAATGGCATTTTCATCTTTTCTTTTGAATACTTACACCTCACTTTTTGTCTTTCCTCAAACCAGAAATTCTGAAATTATGTTAAAGAATAATAGTTATAGTGGACATCCTTCTTTTTTATAGCAAAATCTTTAAAGATTTTTGATTTTGATAAAGTATGATGTTTGCTTGAGGATATCATTGTTTAAAACTTACTGACTTCAAGGAGTTCCATTTTTACTTCTGATAACTAAAAGTTTTTCTAAGTCATAGTCATTGAATTCTATCAAATCCTATTTTTCTGTATATATAGGGATAGCTATTACACATTTTCCCTTCAGTTTAGTAATTTGGTATAGAACAAAAATAAGTTACCTAATGCCGGCTTATTAATAATTTCTGAGAATAAATTTCTTCTTATTATGACATATAGTTTTTATATTCATTGGATTTGATTAAGTATTATTTTATGTGCATTTTTGCATCTTCCTCTGTAAATGAAGGGAGTACACTATCTCTTTTTTTTGTATTATCTTCCTGATTTGGGATCCAAATTTTAACTTTATAAAATGATCTATGTGGTAAGAAAAATGTTATTCCCCTTCCTTCCTCCCTTCATTCCTCCCTCCCTTCCTTTTGCTTTTTGAGTTGTACTGTTGAGTGACAATACCACTTATATTCCTACAAGTAGTGTTCCTGCCTTAGGCTAATGCTTCAAGAGGTCCAATATTTTGGATATCTTATTCAAAATATTCTAAATCCTGTATTCCAGTGCAAGGATCAGCCAGGGCTACAGAGCCATCCTGGCAGTGCATTCTGGGTCTTGCAGCACCATCCCAGGCAGGGACTCTTGTGGTGAAGGTTGTCATTTCTCCCCATTGCAGAGCTCCCTCAATTCATGCCCGTATGTACAAGGTTGACAGTGAATCCTAAGGAGCTTCAGGACTTCTGTGGATGAGGCCATTTGGGAATCCCTTTGCAGATTCTGGTTTCAGGAGTGCAGCTTGGATAGTGGATCTCTTCTGCTAGCTGGTTTAATATTTCTTTCTCCTAATTGAGCAACTGGGTCACCAGACTGTTGTTGACTCCAGAATATCTTCCCAACCCAGCGATCAAACCCAAGTTTCTTGTATCTTCTTCATTGGCAGGCAGATTCTTTGTCATGTTGCCACCTGGGAAGCCCCACTCACATTGGATGTAGGATAAATGGAGTCATCTGGGATATGTGCAACCACTATCAGCCCTTGAACTTGAACCTCCAGAGTGGACCTAAGAATCAACTCCTACTCAACTGAGTTTGACCATAATAGTGTCTTTGGATACAGAACGTGAGGGTAACGGAGTTCCAGCAGGTATCTTTTATACCACCAAGTATATCACCACTTGATGGTACCCAGAGGTAGTCATCCCATTTCTTCAGCAGGCTCCACACACTCACCAGAAGCCATGTTTTTTTCTTCCAAGGGCTTTCAAGCTCTGTTCCACAATGATAATGCCTGTCTAGTAAATATCCTTTTTTGCCTTTGATTGGAATGGTGATGCTGTCCTTTTCCAGGTCAATTTTAAGCAGTGTGTAAGGAGGAGCAGATATCTTATGCTCAAATGGGCTCACTGATCTTGCTCTGCCCCTGGCTCCCTTATCTCCCTCCCAGCTGGAGGTGGCATGTGGAGGGCAAGAGTAAGGACCACAAAAATAGAATTGGAAGATGTTTTAATCTATGTTTACACCATAAAACTCTGAATGATATATTTATGGATAATCAAAAAGTGAATTTTGATCCACATTTTTCTCCATGCTTTAGTTGAACCTTGCATTTTAAAACATCTTTGAAGCATAGTATCAGCTTTTCAGAGTCCTTGGAGGCCAGCATTCATGGGCTTTATATGCATGATGCAGTGTCTTGAGTAATAGTGTGCCCAACATTAAATAAATAGCATTAGAGAACTGCAGAGACAAGAATAACCATGCTGATTTAATACCAACAGGTTCCAAAGAGCCATGACATTGCCAGTTATACCAGTGTGATTACCATTTATTCATGGAAAGGGTGTAAAACTAGCCAAGAATGATGTGTTTGAAATAAAGAAGGAAGAATTGGTTCCTGGAAGTGAACAGAAAGAGATGTTACTTAGAGACTACGAAGAATCTCATGTGCACTTAGAAAAAATGAACAAAGAGGTATGTACCTGTTCTTTCCCCATTTTCCTGATCTTCAGGAATATAACATTGCATCTTACATGGGGCCAGGAATTTTACAGCATATCTTTAAATCAAATTGTTTCTATAGAGAAGCCCCTTCTCCAGAAATATTTTTCCAGTGCCCCACACATGAAAATGACATCCCTACTTGAGGGTAATGGAGATTTTTTTTTTACTCTGAACTCAGGAAACATTATCATAATTGGAAGCTTTTATTATGCATATCTCTTAAATATAATTATTGCACTAATAAAAATGGCATTAAAGTTAACTCCAAATAATTGTCATTGCATTTAGAAAATATTTTTTGCTTCAGGTTTAAAGTTTTTTCTTAAATGCATTTTGAAGCATATTTTAAGAAGCTGTGAATGTGAAATCATAATATTAATATTTACAGAGATCACTTTAAAATTATAAAAGGTTATGGAGGAGATTATGCTGCACTTGGTATGCTACAGATATAAGAATGATGCAATTAATTATTTAAAAGTGCTAACTATGTAGTAACAGACCTATAGTAATTATAAGATTGATCTTCAATTTCAAATACAAATTAATAATTCATATTATGCAATAACATTTATCACTTCAGTTTTGAAATCATGTTACCTATTAGCTTTTTGATAAATACTGCCCTTGATATTTTATTAAATATATCTCTAGAGGTTTTTTATCAAAATATGAAAATTTTGTTTTCCTTAGATGTTTTTGCAAAATGAAGTAATGATGAAATAGCAATTGACTTTCAAAACAATATAAAATGAATAACAGATTTCAAGTTGCTAAAAATTTCTTTTAAATATTTGAGAAAAAATATACACATGATTTACTTTCATCCTTCAGGTATAAATTTGAGCTAGTTGATAGCAGAGATTTCCTTTTTGGTGATGATTTTTGTCTTGTTTGTCTTGTTTCTAAAACTTTCTAAAGCTAATCTAAAACAGTTTCTAATCACAGGCAAACTCAAAGCAAATCCATTCTAGCGTTTATTCAAGAATTTTCAAAATTGCTGACTTTTTCATCTCAAAAATAATGTAGAATTATTTTTGCATTTTCTTTGCAACTTTTTATTCACCAACCAAAAAAAAGAAATAAGTCAAAAGAATATAATAAAATCTTTATCTTTTATACTTACTGACACAGTTACAAAGCCAATTCAGGTGTGTGTAATGAACCATTCAAAGCATAGATAAATGCAGATGAAATGCAGACAACTCTAGAGAAAATATTTCTAATTTAGTCTCAAGAAGGGCAGAGCAAACAAATAGATTATGATCTGAAAGATGGTCATAAATAAAGGAATTCAAATCATTATTTTCACAAATTTCAAAGTGGGAAATTGTCAGACACAGAAGAAAATAATTATGTTAAAATAATGCTATTTATATATAAATACCTTGTTCCCTGGTGGCTCAGATGGTAAAGCATCTGCCTGCAATGCGGGAGACCTGGATTCAATCCCTGGGTCAGGAAGATCCCCTGGAGAAGGAAATGGCAACCCATTCTCCAGTAGTCATGTATGATTGTGAGAGTTGGACTGTAAAGAAAGCTGAGCACCGAAGAATTGATGCTTTTGAACTGTGGTGTTGGAGAAGACTATTTGAGAGTCCCTTGGACTGCAAGGAGATCTAGCCAGTCCATCCTAAAGGAAATCAGTCCTGAGAGTTTATTGGGAGGACTGATGTTGAAGCTGAAACTGATATTTTGGCCACCTGATGCAAAGAGCTGACTCATTTGAAAAGACCCTGATGCTGAGAAACATTGAAGGCAGGAGCAGAAGGAGATGACAGAGGATGAGATGGTTGGATGGCATTACCGACTCAATGGACATGAGTTTGAGTAAACTCTGGGAGTTGGTGATGGACAGGGAGGCCTGGCATTTTGCAGTCCATGGGGTCGCAAAGAGTTGGACACGACTGAGCAACAGAACTGAACTGAACTGAACTGATGACTTCTCTGATCTTGAAAAACTATGAAGTCTAGTACTAACTAGGGGGCACATACTGTAATTTATACTGGAAATAGTGATTATATCCAACATTATAAAATAATAACACATAATTATTCTTTATGTGAAAATATTAAAACATATTGTCATTTGGGTGAGTAGATCATATGACATAAATTATATATATACATGGTTTCAGTGTGTCTGCCTTCTGATGCCCTCTTGCAACACCTACTGTCTTACTTGGGTTTCTCTTACCTTGGACGTGGGGTATCTCTTCATGGCTGCTCCAGCAAAGCGCAGTCGCTGCTCCTTACCTTGGACGAGGGGTATCTCTTCACCGCCACCCCTCCTGACCTTGAACGTGGAATAGCTCCTCTAGGCCCTACTGCGCCAGCACAGCCACCGCTCCTTGGATGAGTAACACCCAAGTAAGACAGTAGGTGTTGCAAGAAGGCATCAGAGGGCAGACACACTGAAACCATACTCACAGAAAACTAGTCAATCTAATCACACTAGGACTACAGCCTTGTCTAACTCAGTGAAACTAAGCCATGCCAGTGGGGCCACCCAAGACAGGCGGGTCATGGTGGAGAGGTCTGACAGAATGTGGTCCACTGGAGAAGGGAATGGCAAACCACTTCAGTAGTCTTGCCTTGAGAACCCCATGAACAGTATGAAAAGGCAAAATGATAGGATACTGAAAGAGGAACTCCCCACGTCAGTAGGGGCCCAATATGCTACTGGAGATCAGTGGAGAAATAACTCCAAAAAGAATGAAGGGATGGAGCCAAAGCAGAAACAATACCCAGTTGTGGATGTGACTGGTGATAGAAGCAAGGTCCTATGCTGTAAAGAGCAATATTACATAGGAACCTGGAATGTCAGGTCCATGAATCAAGGCAAATTGGAAGTGGTCAAACAAGAGATGGCAAGAGTGAAAGTCAACATTCTAGGAATCAGCAAACTAAAATGGACTGGAATGGGTTAATTTAACTCAGATGACCATTATATCTACTACTGTGGGCAGGAATCCCTCAGAAGAAATGGAGTAGCCATCATGGTCAACAAAAGAGTCCAAAACGCAGTACTTGGATGCAATCTCAAAAACGACAGAATGATCTCTGTTCGTTTCCAAGGCAAACCATTCAATATCACAGTAATCCAAGTCTATGCTCCAACCAGTTAATGCTGAAGAAGCTGAAGTTGAACGATTCTATGAAGACCTACAAGACCTTTTAGAACTAACACCCAAAAAAGATGTCATTTTCCTTATAGGGGACTGGAATGCAAAAGTAGGAAGTCAAGAAACACCTGGAGTAACAGACAAATTTGGCCTTGGAATACAGAATGAAGCAGGGCAAAGACTAATAGAGTTTTGCCAAGAAAATGCACTGGTCATAGCAAACACCCACTTCCAACAACACAAGAGAAGACTACACATAGACATCACCAGGTGGTCAACACCGAAATCAGATTGATTATGTTCTTTGCAGCCAAAGATGGAGAAGCTCTATACAGTCAACAAAAACAAACCAGGAGCTGACTGTGGCTCAGACCATGAACTCCTTATTGCCAAATTCACACTTAAATTGAAGAAGTAGGTTAAACCACTAGACCATTCGGGTATGACCTAAATCAAATCCCTTATGATTATACAGTGGAAGTGAGAAATAGATTTAAGGGCCTAGATCTGATAGATAGAATGCCTGATGAACTATGGATGGAGGTTCATGACATTGTACAGGAGACAGGGATCAAGACCATCCCCAAGAAAAAGAAATGCAAAAAAGCAAAATGGCTGTCTGGGGAGGCCTTACAAATAGCTGTGAAAAGAAGAGAAGTGAAAAGCAAAGGAGAAAGGAAAGATATAAGCATCTGAATGCAGAGTTCCACAGAATAGCAAGAGATAAGAAAGCCTTCCTTAGCGACCAATGCAAAGAAATAGAGGAAAACAACAGAATGGGAAAGACTAGAGATCTCTTC
The DNA here is from genome assembly GCF_027580195.1 of Bos mutus. Taxonomy (NCBI): domain Eukaryota; kingdom Metazoa; phylum Chordata; class Mammalia; order Artiodactyla; family Bovidae; genus Bos; species Bos mutus. The sequence continues at coordinate 90,013,902 of NC_091625.1, read as the reverse complement.
AAGAAAATTAGAGATACCAAGGGAACATTTCATGCAAAGATGGGCTCGATAAAGGACAGAAATGGTAGGGACTTAACAGAAGCAGAATATATTAAGAAGAGGTGGCAGAAATACACAGAACTGTACAAAAAAGATCTTCACGACCCAGATACTCATGATGGTGTGATCACTCACCTAGAGCCAGACATCCTGGAATGTGAAGTCAAGTGGGCCTTAGAAAGCATCACTACGAACAAAGCTAGTGGAGGTGATGGAATTCCAGTTGAGCTATTTCAGATCTTGAAAGATGATGCTGTGAAAGTGCTGCACTCAATATGCCAGCAAACTTGGAAACACTCAGCAGTGGCCACAGGACTGGAAAAGGTCAGTTTTCATTCCAATCCCAAAGAAAGGCAATGCCAAAGAATGCTCAAACTACCACACAATTGCACTCATCTCACATGCTAGTAAAGTAATGCTCAAAATTCTCCAAGCCAGGCTTCAGCAATATGTGAACCGTGAACTTCCTGATGTTCAAGCTGGTTTTAGAAAAGGCAGAGGAACCAGAGATCAAATTGCCAACATCCGCTGGATCATGGAAAAAGCAATAGAGTTGCAGAAAACCATCTATTTCTGCTTTATTGACTATGCCAAAGCCTTTGACTGTGTGGATCACAATAAACTGTGGAAAATTCTGAAAGAGATGGGAATACCAGACCACTTGACCTGCCCCTTGAGAAACCTATATGCAGGTCAGGAAGCAACAGTTAGAACTGGACGTGGAACAACAGACTGGTTCCAAATAGGAAAAGGAGTACGTCAAGGCTGTATATTGACACCCTGCTTGTTTAATTTATATGCAGAGTACATCATGAGAAACACTGGACTAGAAGAAGCACAAGCTAGAATCAAGATTGCCGGGAGAAATATCAGTCACCTCAGATATGCAGATGACACCACCCTTATGGCAGAAAGTGAAGAGGAACTCAAAAGCCTCTTGATGAAAGTGAAATTGGAGAGTGAAAGAGTTGGCTTAAAGCTCAACATTCAGAAAACGAAGATCATGGCATCTGGGAAATAGATGGGGAAACAATGGAAACAGTGTCAGACTTTATTTTTCTGGGCTCCAAAATCACTGCAGATGGTGACTGCAGCCATGAAATTAAAAGACGCTTACTCCTTGGAAGGAAAGTTATGACCAACCTAGACAGCATATTCAAAAGCAGAGACATCACTTTGTCAACAAAGGTCCATCTAGTCAAGGCTATGGTTTTTCCAGTGGTCATGTATGGATGTGAGAGTTGGACTGTGAAGAAAGCTGAGCGTCGAAGAATTGATGCTTTTGAAGTGTGGTGTTGGAGAAGACTCTTGAGAGTCCCTTGGACTGCAAGGAGATCCAACCAGTCCACTCTGAAGGAGATCAGACCTGGGATTTCTTTGGAAAGAGTGATGCTAAAGCTGAAACTCCAGTACTTTGGCCACCTCATGCGAAAATTTGACTCATTGGAAAAGACTGTGATGCTGGGAGGGATTGGAAGCAGGAAGAGTAGGGAACGAGAGGATGAGATGGCTGGATGGCATCACTGCTTCGATGGACATGAGTTTGAGTGAACTCCGGGAGTTGATGCTGGACATGGAGGCCTGGCGTGCTCTGATTCATGGGGTCGCAAAGAGTCGGACACGACTGAGCGACTGAACGGATACATATGTATTGTGTGTAGTCCCTTGGACTGCAAGGAGATTCAACCAGTCCATTAAAGGAGATCAGTCCTGGGTATTCTTTGGCAGGAATGATGCTAAAGCTGAAACTCCAGTACTTTGGCCACCTCATGAGAAGAGTTGACTCATTGGAAAAGACTGATGCTGGGAGGGATTGGAGGCAGGAGGAAAAGGGGACGACAGAGGATGAGATGGCTGGATGGCATCACCGACTCAATGGACGTGAGTTTGATGAACTCTAGGAGTTGGTGATTGATGGGGAGGCCTGGCATGCTGTGATTCATGGGGTCGCAGAGTCAGACAAGACTGAGCAAGTGAACTGAACTGAACTGACTGTGTCTACAGGTATATGTAAATGTAATTACTATGTCATTCTTTTGCTTCTGAACTGTGGTGTTGGAGAAGACTCTTGAGAGTCCCTTGGACTGCAAGGAGATCCAACCAGTCTATCCTAAAGGAGACCAGTCCTGGGTGTTCACTGGAAGGACTGATGCTGAGGCTGAAACTCCTATACTTTGGCCACCACATGCGAAGAGTTGACTCATTGGAAAAGACCCTGATGCTGGGAGGGATTGGGGGCAAGAGGAGAAGGGGACGACAAAGGATGAGATGGTTGGATGGCATCACCAACTCAATGGACATGGGTTTGGGTTAACTCTGGGTGTTGGTGATGGACAGGGAGGCCTGGCGTGCTGCAGTTCATGGGGTTGCAAAGAGTCAGACACGAATGAGCAACTGAACTGAACTGAACTGAATGCCATTCTTCTTTGTATTGCCTTAATGAAGAGTTATATTATACTGGAATGCATAAGATGCTTGGCAAGCAATCAAATACACTCATTTTCAAGATCAGTATTTCTTAATTGAATTTTTTCTAATTGTATTTCACTGTATTTTGACTTATTTATATTCCTAATCCTAATTTTCATCACTTCTTGCTAAAATACCTGAGTAAGTATTTTCATACTCCTTCAGAATTTATTCTTTCATCTTTGTTTCAACTCGCAAATAGATTCTGTGTTTCTGGTGGTCACATTGAACTCTGCCTAGCCTTTCATGCCTGTTTGATTCTAAGACATTTCATTATCAATTCAACCATCCTAATATTGAATTTTTTTGCATTAACTCTGTGCCAGGTAATCTTTAGGATGCTTTGTATATTCATTTGATCATCACAACTGATCTATGAGATATGTACTTCTCACTCCCAGTTACAGATTAGAAAATCAAAGTCCAAAGAAACTAAAATGCAAGGTTTAATCTGTCCAAGGTTTAATCTTTGATATTAAGTAAAGTCACATAGGGTACAGATGGAATCTTTCCAGGGACAGTAGAGGTATTTTCCCCATGATGATAAGCATGACTTACATTTCTCTTGTATATATGCACAGGCTTAATGCAATCTGTCTTTTTCTAGTAAATGCTTCACAGCATGCCAAAGAAAGCTATAAGCCATGTCCTAGAATTGTAATATTAAGTGCCAATTTCCCAAGGCAACAATAAAGCCTGAAGAGAACTTTAGATGATAGATGGGCTTCTTACTCACGGAAGAGCATGTAAGATTGAACAAAACGTCAATTGTGCAGTAACATTAGAAACTCCCTGAACGACCTCAATATGGAAAGTCTTTCAAACATACCCTTTTCTTTTGTCCTAAATTTATAAAGTAGAAAATCCAGATAGCTTATTTCCCTTAAAGTTCCCTTAAAGTTATTTTTGTGTGTTTTCTTTGCAACTTTTTATTCATCAACCAAAAAAAAAAAAAAAGTCAAAAGAATATAATAGAAACTTTCTCTTTTATACCTACTGACACAATCCCACTTCATTTGATTTTCTTAATAATTCTTGGAAAGGGTCAAATAACTTCCTATCTTATATGTGAATAAACTGAATTTCAGAAAGTTTACCATAAGCCTACAATAAATGATACGAATTAGAAGCCAGTGCTAATACACTGCCCAATTTATTACATAGTTACAGTCAACCAAAACAAGTATTTGGGCAACTTCTATGTAAATCCCTACTTTTTTATTTAACTATCTATTTTTTAGTATCATAAAATATTTTATAAATTCTTTAAAACAACTACAAAAAAGTATAAAACTAAAAAGGGTTTCAATATCTCTGGATGTCATTTTTCATGGTAAAATATAGTTTCTGATCACTTACGAGCTTTTATAAGTGATCAATGGAAGAAAAAGTTTTGTATAAAATAAAAAAGTTATCCTGAGAGAGATGAATAAGAAAATTCACTTGGTCTGAAGCATTCTAAATATTAATATTTGGGAACTGAAAACTTTTTAATTATTATGGTTTAAGTTTCTAAGTTTTATATTCAGTAATTATATAATTTTCAATCTTCATTAATTTTGGTTTAATTCATTATAGACACCTGTAGTTCTGAAACATGCAAATTTTCTAAAAAGAAAGCCATGTTTCTGTGCTATCCAAATATATAGAAATGTAATAATGCAAATGTACTATTTTACTTGATATTGGTTAGCTGATGGCAACAAAGATACAGCCAGGAAGGAAACAGCCCCATTTTGAAGTCTCTAAATTTTTGATAAGCAAATTCTAAATTTGTTTTTAAATTTTGTGTAAATGATTTTGTTGTTGATTTTGTTGTTTTTACCTCTTAATCAATGGATTCAACTACAGCAAGAGAAAAATAAGGTGGTTGGGCAGAGACACATTTCCTAATCAGTTAGAGTTCTGTAGGGAATGGAAAATAAGAGAAAATTAAGTTTGCTGAGCCAAATGCGTTTACCATTTAATGGAACAGCACTCAGTTCTTCCTTACCAAGTAATGATCTTAAACCATGAAAATATTGTTTCTCTGAAAACAAAATTCATCATGAAATCCAAAGTGCACTGCAGGGGACAAGACAACCAGGGAAGCAGCAAGAATACATTTTATGCAAGAAAGTGGTCAATTAATCCAGATTTTATAATATTCTAGTCAACAGGAGACCAAGATATTTGAACTCTCAGGCAATGGCAACTCTAAATGATAAGAAACAGAAATTTCTGACATTTCCTCTGAAGAACTTTTCAGTAAGATGAAGTCATTTCAACTTTAAGCAAGTCAAAAATATTCATTTAAATTGAACTTATCACTTCTCATCACAGAACAGTTTTGAGAGGGAACAATGGAGGAGAGAGAAAATATATGTTTAACTATATCTAAACATATATATACATATATTCATAAGCCATTAGAAATCATATCGGAATACTGGAGGAGAGACACATTCTTATTGGATTTCAGGGTTGAGATCAAGTTATTTTCAGAGGAAAAGAATAGTAATTCAGTGGAATGAAGTATCAGTTAAGTCAATTATGCATGATGTTACAATATCTCCTGCAGTATGAGTGGCAGATATAAGATACATGTAAAAACAAATCCAGTCTTTGCCTCTAGTTAACTTTGTGACTGAGTTACTTAGTTTCTCTGAGCCTCATACTTTTCTATAAAATCGTTTGAATGTGAATAACATGAGTTTTTTGCACAAAGTATAAAATACCTAACAAGGAACTTAGATTTTCAGAAAGTACAGAAATGTAATTAATTCTTGCCTTTTACTACACACATTTGTAGGTATACATTTATTGCTAAGTATAATTTTCATTCCATACTACGTGCTGTAAATATAGATCTATATATTACATGGCTGTTGTTGTTTAGTTGCTAAGTCACGTCCGACTCTTTGGGACCCCATGGACTGCAGCATGCTAGGCTTCCCTGTCCTTCACTATGTCCCTGAGTTCGCTCAAACACGTGTTCACTGAGTTGGTAATGCCATCCAACCATCTTTTCCTCTGTTGTCTGCTTCTTCTCCTGCCCTAAATCATTCCCAGTGGCAAGATCTTTTCTGGTGAGTTGGCTGTTCACATCAAGTGATCAAAGTATTGGAGTTTCAGCTTCAGCATCATTTCTTCCAATGAATATTCAGCGTTGATTTCTTTTATGATTGACTGGTTCAATCTGCTTGTAGTCCAAGGGACTCTCAAGGATCTTTTCCAGCCCCACAATTCGAAAACATCAATTCTTTGGCACTCAGCCTTCTTTATGGTCCAACTCTCACATCAGTACATGACTACTGAAAAAAAAAAAAAAAACAATATAGCTTTAACTATACAGACCTTTGTTGGCAAAGTATCTGTGCTTTTTAAATATACTGTCTAGGTTTGTCATAGATTTCCTTCCAAGGAATAAGCATCTTTTAATTTCATGGATGCCTTCAGTCCAGAGTGAGTTTAGAGCCCAAGAAAATAAAATCTGTCACTGTTTCCACTTTTTCCTGTCTATTTGTCATGAAGAGATGGGACTAGATGCGATGATCTTCATTTTTTAAATGTTGAGTTTTAAGCCAGTTTCATTCTCCTTCACCTTCATCAAGAGGCTCTTCAGTTCCTGTTCAGTTCAGTTCAATTGCTCAATCACTTCCGACTCTTTGTGACCCTATGGACTGCAGCACACCAGGCTTCCCTGTCCATCACCAACCCCCAGAGTTTTCTCAAATTCATGTCCATGGAGTCAGTAATGCCATCCAACCATCTCATCCTCTGTCTTCCCCTTATCCTCTTATCTTCAATCTTTCCTAGCATCAGGGCCTTTTCCAATGAGTCAGTTCTTCCCATCCAGTGGCCAAAGTATTGGAGCTTTGGCTTCTGCATCAGTCTTTTCAATGAATATTCATTGATGATTTTCTTCAAGAATGACTTGTTTGATCTCCTTGCAGTCCAAGGGACTCTCAAGAGTCTTCTCCAACACCACAGTTCAAAAGCATCAATTCTTCGGTGCTCAGGTTTCTTTATGATCCAACTCTCACATCCATATATGACTACTGAAAAAACCATAGCTTTGACTAGATGGACCTTTCTTGGCAAAGTAATGTCTCTGCTTTTTAAAATGCTGTCTAGGTTGGTCACAGCTTTTCTTCCAAGGAGCAAGCATCTCTTAATTTCATGGCTGCAGTCACCATCTGCAGTGATTTTGGAGCTCAAGAAAATAGTCTGTCACTGTTTCCAATGTTTCCCCATCTATTTGCCATGAAGTGATGGGACTGGATACCATGATCTCCGTTTGTTGAATGTTGAGGTTTAAGTCAGCTTTTTCATTCTCTTCTTTCACTTTCATCAAGAGGCTCTTCAGTTCCTCTTTCCTTTCTGCCAGAAGAGTGGTATTATCTGCATATCTGAGGTTATTGATATTTCTCCTGGCAATCTTCATTCCAGCTTGTGCTTCACCCAACCCAGCATTTTACATGATGTACTCTCCATACAAGTTAAATAAGCAAGGTGACAATTTATAACCTTGATATATTCCTTTCCCAATTTGGGACCAATCCATTGCTTCCCTAGTAGCTCAGCTGGTAAAGAGTCTGCCTGTAATGTGGGAGGCCTGGGTTCATTCCCTGGGTTGAGAAGATCCCCTGGAAAAGGGAATGGCTACCCACTCTAGTATTCTGGCCTGGAGAATTCCATGGAGTGTATAGTTCCTCTTCAGCTTCTCCCATTAGAGTGATCATCTGCATATCTGAGGTTGCTGATATTTTTCTCCCGGCAATCTTGATTCCAACTTGTGCTTCATCCAGTCCAGTATTTCTCATGCTGTATTCTGAATAGAAGTTAAATAAGCAAGGTGACAGTATACAGCCTTGTGTACTCCTTTCCCAATTTTAAACCAGTCCATTGTTCCATGTCTGGTTCTAACTGTTGCTTCCACCTGCATTCAGGTTTCTCGGGAGGCAGGTAAGGTGGTCTGGTATTCCCATCTCTTCAAGAATTTTCCACAGTTTGTTCTGATCCACACTGTCAAGGCTTAAGTGCAGTCAATGAAGCAGAAGTAGATATTTTTCTGGAATTTCCTCACTTTCTTTATGATCCAACAAAAGTTGGCAATTTGATCTCTGGTTCTTCTGCCTTTTCTAAATCCAGCTTGAAATTCTGAAAGTTCTTGGTTGACATACTGTTGAAGCTTAGCTGAAGGATTTTCAGCATAACCTTGCTAGCATGTAAAATGAGCATAATTGTAAGGAAGTTTGAACATTTTGGGGCATTACTCTTCTTTTGAATTGGAATGAAAACTGAACTTTTCCAGTTTTGTGGCCATTGCTGAGTTTTCCAAATTTGCTGACATATTGAGTGCAACATATTGACAGCATCACCTTTTAGAATTTTAAATAGCTCATCTAGAACTCTATCACCTCCACTAGCTTTGTTGATAGTGATACTTCCTAAGACCCACTTGACTTCACATTCTAGGATGTGTGGCTCTAGGAGGGTGACCACATCATCATGGTTATCTGGGTCGATAAGACCACTTTTGTATAGTTCTTCTCTGTATTCTTGCCACCTCTTCTTAATCTCTTCTGCTTCTGTTTAGTCCTTACAATTTCTGTTCTTTATCATGCCCATCCTTGCACAAAATATTCTCTTGGTATCTCTAATTTTCTTGAAGAAATCTCTAGTCTTCTCCATTCTATTGGTTTACTCTTTCACTGCATTGTTCGCTTAGAAGCCTTTCTTATCTCTCATTGCTTTACTTTGAAACTCTGCATTCAGATGGATATATCTTTCCCTTTCTCCCTAGCTTTTCACTTCTCTTCTTTTTTCAGCTGTTTGGAAAACCTCCTCAGACAGTCACTTTGCCTTCTCGCATTTATTTTTATTTGGAATGGTTTTGCTCACCACGTCCTATACAATGTTATGAACATATGTCCATAGATCTTCAGGCACTCTGTCTACCAAATCTAATCCCTTGAATCAATGAATTGCCTCTACTATATAATCACATGGGCTTCCCTGCTGGCTCAGAGGTTAAAGCGTCTGCCTGGAATGCGGGAGACCCGGGTTTGATCCCTGGGTCAGGAAGATCCCCTGGAGAAGGAAATGGCAATCCACTCCAGTACTCTTGCCTGGAGAATCCCATGGAGGGAAGAGCCTGGTAGGCTACAGTCCATGGGGTCGCAAAGAGTCGGACACAACTGAAAGGATTTGATTTAGGTCATATCTGAAGGGCCTAGTGGTTTTCCCTCCTCTCTTCAACTTAAGCCTGAATTTGCAATAAGAAGCCGAAAATCTGAGCCACAGTCACCGCCAGGTCTTGTTTTTGCTTACTCTATAGAGTTTCTTCATCTTTGACTGCAAAGAATGTAATCAATCTGATTTGGGTATTGATCCTCTGGTGATGTCCATGTGCAGAGTTATCTCTTGTGTTGTTGGAAGAAGGTATTTTCTATGACTAGTGTGTTCTCTCAACAAAATTCTGTTAGCCTTTGCCCCACTTCATATTGTACTTCAAGGCCAAACTTTCCTGTTATTCCAGGTATCTCTTGACTTCCTACTTTTGCATTCCAGTCCCTTATGATGAAAATGACATATATTTTTGGTGTTAGTTCCAGAAGGTCTTGTAGATCTTCATATAATCATTCAACTTCAGTTTCTTCAGCTTTAGTGGTTGGGGTTTAGACTTGGATCACTGTGATGTTGAATGGTTTGCCTTGGAAATGAACAAAGATCATTCTGTCGTTTATAAGATTGCACCCAAGTACTGAATTTGGACACTTTTTTGTTGACTATGAGGGCTACTCCATTTCTTTAAGGGATTCTTGCCCACAGTAGCAGATATGATGCTCATATATGACTTTATATTGTCACATGCGATGGTCAATTCTAACCTGAAATCAGTGTTTGGCAAAAGTGATTCCTCTCATTGGCTTTATGGTTTTAATTTTTTTTCTTAAACATGTATTATATTGTGCTCTGACTTCCAGTGCTGTGGTTGATACATTTGCTATATATCTAATTGCCTTTCCTTTGTAAGTAATCAGTGTTTTTCTCTGTGATGACTGAAATTAATAATATCAATAAGAGAGAAAAAGAAAAATGTTAAGTGGGCATCCATGTAAGTTATGGAAAAGTTTTGCTTGATGGTCTGAATAATCACTTTGTAACTTCTTAAACTAGCAAGCTTTTTAAGGGTTAGTTTCAAGCACTTGATTTACATATAAGTTTACAGGAACAGATTTATAATGCACAAAATTAAAGAAAATTGTGTGCTTAATATTGTCATTTCTTGAAATTCTTAAACTTAGATGATGAAACAGAATTTTTAGAATAAAAAAATCTTTTAATCTTAAAAGCCAATTTAAATAATAAAATGTACAAGCAATTGGTGGAAGTCAGTAAATATTTGATATGGCCTGAGCTAAAGTGTAAATATGTTTTTGTTTTGTACAGAAGTGTGTCCCTAGAAAACAAAGCTAATAAAAAAAAGCAATAAAAATGATAAATGTTAACATTAGTTGAATGTTAAAGAGTAACATACAATGTGAATGACATCTCTGAGGCTGTACAAAAAGATATCCCTGCTGATTATTTATAAAACACTATGTTAAGTGCAGCACATACACAATTTGATTGAATAATTAAAATGCTAAAGTGAAAGTGAAGTCGCTCAGTCATGTCTGACTCTTTGCAACCCCATGGACTGTAACCTACCAGGCTCCTCTGTCCACGGGATTTTCCAGGTAATAGTACTGGAGTGGATTGCCATTTCTTTCTCCAGAGGATCTTCCCAACCCAGGGATCGAACCTGGGTCTCCCGCACTGTAGACAGACGCTTTACTGTCTGAGCCACCAAGTATTTTTATTAACTTCATTTTAAAGACGAGCAATGTGAGGGATAGTTTAAACAATTTATTTAATTTTCCAGAATTATTTAAGTGAAAAGACAGATTTCTGTTACATCAATAATGATTCAGTTTCAGTAAACTTCTATATTATACCTCTTTCATGACCTTCCCAGGTGGCACAGTTGATAATCTGCTTGCCAATGCAGGAGAAACAAGAGATGTATGTTTGATCCCTGGATCAGAAAGATTCCCCTGGAGAAGGAAGTGACAGCCTACTCCAGTATTCTTGCCTGAGAAATCAAATCCCATGGACAGAGGGGCTTGTGGGCTACAGTTGAAGAGTCACGAAGAGTCAAAGAGTTGAAGGGTCATGAAGAGTCAGACATGACTGAGCAACACACACATGCACACAACTTTTATAAGTCCAAGGCAATAATTTCCTTATCAAACTCTTAGCTCTATGTACAAAATATATGGAAAACTGAACAAGATTTTAAAATCAAGTTGAACACCAAAGCAATAGAATAGAAATCATAAAGCTAAATTCTTTAAATCTTGTCTTTGAAATATTGCTACTGAGAAAATTGGTATGCAGACATGAATAAATTGATACACTGAGTTTTAAAATATAACCCCAAATAGACTCCAGAGTATACACTTTTGAAAACATGTTTTCTGAAAAGGAAGACAAGTTCAGAATCTTTCTTTGACCTCGATAAACCAACAGAGATGGTATCTGTGAAGACTGAAACAAATCTTCATCTATTTCTTCTTTTATTAGTTGTCTCACACTTTCTGCACACTCCGAGTAGATCTATTTTCTTCCTTTACGAAAAATGACAACTTTTACTAAATATATTTTGAAAAACCTTATTTTGGGAAGAGGCACCTGAAAAGAATCCATTGTTTTCTGTCTTCAGAGTTTTAAAAGTAAGCTACAAACTGAAAGAACACAGTATTATTATCATTGCTAAGATAGCACACAATGAAAAATATGTTTGTCCAAGGTGCTTAAATAAAAAGAAATCTGTTGCTGGCCTGCTGATATCTAAGTAGTTGTAGTGCATTTAAAAGAATCTTCAAAATATTATTAATTTATTTGATAACTCTGAGATTGAAAGTGAATATGAGAGGTGAAAGTAATGTAATAACCCAGCTTAGAAAACCAATATTAAAGAATTTCTGCAATGACTGTATAGATACAATTTCTAAAACTAAATGTATATTTTACTTAGATATTAAAGAAAATTTTGAAAGGTTATAGATATACTTTTATGTTTATTAATAGTATATAAACTTACTGAATAAAATTTAGAAACCTTTCCCCAAGTAGTGAATAGACTCTTTGCTACTCCATGGATTGTAGGCCGCCAGGCTTTTTATCCATGGAATTCTCCAGGCAAGAATAGCGGAGTGGGTTGCCATTCCCTTCTCCAGGGATCTTCCTGACCCAGGGATCGAACCCACATCTCCTGCATTGTAGGCAAATTCTTCACTGTCTGAGCCACCAGGGAAGTTCCAACAGTATGAATAGTCTAATAAATAGGTATATTAGATAGCAAGCAATTAGTCAAGCACTTTTGAGTTTTTGTCCTCTTCATTATAGAGGACTGGAATGCAAAAGTAGGAAGTCAAGAAACACCTAGAGCAACAGGCAAATTTGGCCTGGGAGTACAGAATGAAGCATGGAAAAGGCAAATAGAGTTTGGCCAAGAGAACACACTGGTCATAGAAAATACCCTCTTCCAACAACACAAGAGAAGACTCTACACATGGACATCACCAGATGGTTAACACTGAAATCAGACTGATTACATTCTTTGAACCCAAACAAGGAGTCGCTCTATACAGTCAGCACGAACAAGACTGGGAGCTGACTGTGGCTCAGATTATGAACTCCTTATTGCCAAATTCTGATGTAAATTGAAGAAAGTAGGGAAAACCACTAAACCATTCAGGTAGAACCTCAATCAAATCCCTTATGATTATACTGTGGAAGTGAGAAATAGATTTAAGGGACTAAATCTGATAGACAGAGTGCCTGATGAACTATGGATGGAGGTTCATGACATTGTACAGGAGACAAGGATCGAGACCATCCCCAAGAAAAACAAATGCAAAAAGGCAAAATGGCTGTCTGAATAGGCCTGACAAATGGCTGTGAAAAAAAGAGAAGCAAAAAGTGAAGGAGGAAAAGAAAGATATACCTATTTGAACGCAGAGTTCCAAAAATAGCAAGGAGAGATAAGAAAGCCTTCCTCGGGGATCAATGCAAAGAAATAGAGGAAAACAACAGAATGGGAAAGACTAAAGATCTCTTCAAGAAAATGAGAGATACCAAGGGAATGTCTCATGAAAAGATGGACTCAATAAAGGACAGAAATGGTAGGGACTTAACTGAAGCAGAAGATATTAAGAAGCGATGGCAAGAACACAGAAGAACTGTACAAAAAAGATCTTCATGACCCAGATAATCACGATGGTGTGATCACTCTCCTAGAGCCAGACATTCTGGAATGTGAGTCAAGTGGGCCTTAGGAAGCATCACTAAAAACAAAGCTAGTGGAGGTGGTGGAATTCCAGTTGAGCTATTTCAAATCCTAAAAGATGATGCTGTGAAAGTGCTGCACTGAATATGCCAGCAAATTTGGAAAACTCAGCAATGGCCACAGGCCTGGAAAAGGTCAGTTTTCATTCCAATCCCAAAGAAAGGCAATGCCAAAGAATGCTCAAACTACCACACAATTGCACTCATCTCACATGCTAGTAAAGTAATGCTCAAAATTTTCCAAGCCAGGCTTCAACAATACGTGAACCATGAACTGGTTTTAGAAAAGGCAGAAGAACCAGAGATCAAATTGCCAACATTGGCTGGATCATCAAAAAAGCAAGAGAGTTCCAGAAAAACATCTATTTCTGTTTCATTGACTAAGCCTAAGCCTTTGATTGTGTGGATCACCACAAACTGTGGAAAATTCTGAAAGAGATGGGAATACCAGACCACCTTACCTGCCTCTTGAGAAATCTGTATGAAGATCAGGAAGCAAAAGTTAGAACTGGACACGGAACAACAGACTGGTTCCAAATTGGAAAAGGAGTACATCAAGGCTATATATTGCCACCCTGCTTATTTAACTCGTGTGCAGAGTACATCATGAGAAATGCTGGGCTGAATGAAGCACAAACTGGAATCAAGATTGCCCAGAGAAATATCAATAATCTCAGATATGCAGATGACACCACCCTTATGACAGAAAACAAAGAACTAAGGAGCCTCTTCATGAAAGTGAGGGAGGAGAGTGAAAAAGTTGACTTAAAGCTCAACATTCAGAAAACTAAGATCATGGCATCCAATCCCATCACTTAATGGCAAATAGATGGGGAAACAGTGGAAACAGTGGCTGACTTTTTTTTGAGGGGCTCCAAAATCACTGTAGATGGTGACTGCAGCCATGAAATTAAAAGATGCTTACTCCTTAGCAGGAAAGTTATGATCAACCTAGACAGCATATGAAAAAGCAGAGCCGTGACTTTGCCAACAAAGGTCCGCCTAGTCAAGGCTATGGTTTTTCCAGTGGTCATGTATGGTTGTGAGAGTTAGACCATAAAGAAAGCTGAGCACTGAAGAATTGATTCTTTCCAACTATGGTGTTAGAGAAGACTCTTGAGAGTCCCTTGGACTGCAAGGAGATCCTAGCAGTCTATCCTAAAGAAGATCAGTCCTGAGAGTTCACTGGAAGGACTGATGTTGAAGCTGAAACTCCAATACTTTGGCCACCTGATGTGAAGAGCTGACTCATTGGAAAAGACTCTGATGCTGGGAGGGATTGGGGGCAGGAGGAGAAGGGGACGACAGAGGATGAGATGGTTGGATGGCATCACTGACTCAATGGACATGAGTTTGAGTAAACTCCGGGAGTTGGTGATGGACAGGGAGGCCTGGCTTGCTGCAGTCCATGGGGTCACAAAGAGTCAGACACAACTGAGCCACTGAACTGACCTGAACTCTGAATTTTTTTAATAGGATATATCACTTTGGATGTAGTGGCTGATAACTGAGCAGATAAGATGAACTTTTGTAGAAAAATATACTAAGACAAAAGGTTAGCTGTCACCTTCAACATAATGTCATTTACCCTGAGTGTTATTTATCACCCAATATCTCTTCTTTCTTTCCCCCAGCTTTTTGTTTGGCACACAATTTCCTAAAATAACAAACACAAATTCTAATCCTTTTTTTAGTCTAGATGTAACCAGTATAGTGTAAATAAACAAATATACAAAACTCCTCATTTTTCAGAAGACTAATAAAGTGGTTTTCTGTGATAATCTATAATTTATGATTGTGAGTTTCATATTGTTGTTCTTGCTTTCCCCTTTCCTGCTGCCCAATTTGGTGAGTCCTACAAGAAATCTGAGGCTTTTTTTGGGGTGGAGGAGGTGGTTGGCAGGGAGGTTAGGGGAAGGGGAACAAGTGTTCAGACTCAGAAGCAGAAAAGTGTCTGAAATGTTCAAGAAATAGCACAGAAGTCAACATAACTGGAACAGGATGGTCTTATGGAAGAGAGATAAAGCACAAGATGAGAATACTGAAAGGCCCTTTCAGATCAAAAGATTTCACACTGAGACAGAAAGCTATTGGAGGGTTCTAAGCAGAGGAATGTACTGTTCTCAACTGCTTTAAACAAACAAACAAAAAAAAATGAGGAATAAGGATTCATTTGAGGACTGCTGCAGAATTCTAGTTATCAGACTTTAATTTAAAAAAATGTTTTAATTGCAGTTAAAATACACATAACATAAAAATGACCATCTTTATCACCTTTAAGTGTACAGTGATAGATGCATTCACACTGTTGAGCAATCAATCTCACACATGGCACATAATTTTATAGATTTATCTACTCCATAATTTTAGTAGCTACTGATTTTATAGTACAATACAGTCTACTAAATTTTCTTATGTGACATCTGCTTCATGAATAGGCTGATTTTATTATAACCACTTTAATAATTTTGAAAAATGCTGTTACTAGTTCTTTAGATTCATGTCCCTTTGTTACTGAGCCAGGTTCATTTGCCAGATAGGTGCCGAAGTTTGCAGCAGATACAGGATTTATTCATGAGACGGCCAAGTGAGGACTTTTGCATCTTGCTAAACTGAAACTCTATATTTATTAAACAATAATCCCCTCTCCCCCGCTTCTCTCCCAGATCTGGGCAACTCCCCATTCTACTTTCTGTTTCTTCAAGTATATGACCACTCTAGATACCTCTTACAGGCAGAATCATTCAGTGTTTCTCTATTTGTGACTGGCTTCTTTCACATTTTGTTAATTCTACATTTTATTTATCCATTCCTGCATCATTAATATTTGGAGTACCTCTACCTTTTAGCTGTGTGAATAATGATTTTATGAATATAGGTTTCCAGATATTTATTTGAGATTCAGCTTTCATTTATTTTAGTTACATACCCCAAAATGAAAATCTGGATCACATAGGCATTCCATTTTTAATTTTTTTTGAGGAACTATCATACTATTTTCCATAGTGGCTGCACCATTCTGCATTTCGTGTAACGGTGCACAAGAGTTCCACTTTCTCTTCATTGTCAACAACTTTTGTTTCTTTTTTTTTTTTTTGCTTGTTTTTTAGTGATTTTTTTTCCCTTTTTTTTTTTTTTTTTGGCTGTCATTGTTTTGTACTGAGTTGCTGTTTTAATGGATGGGGTGAATTACTTTTTAGCAAGATTACTCTGGCTATTCTCAGGGGGAAGAAAAGGCAAGGAAGGGAAGAATAAATGTGTTTATATCATAATCCATTTACACACACACATAGAACTAAAAGATAATAATAAACACCCTTTCTACATTAAGTTTGGTTTAATTTATTTCATTCTTTTCTAGTTTATTGTATTTTTTTAATTAGAAATTATTTTTTGACCCACCTATGGATCTCCACCTCCTGCAATGCAATTATTATTTATCCTTTGAGAGAAATCCAGCATGGTGTTCAAGAACATCAACTCTGGAGGCTGTCAGCCTGTATTGACTTTGAGTTTTTCCACTTAAAGATATGTGCCCTTCATCGAGTAATTTAAACTTGCTGTGCCTCAGTGTCCTCTTCTGTAAAGCAGGAATAACAATAGCACTCACTTTATAGAGAATTATTAATGGTTAGTTAATTAACACAAGAAATGACTTGGAACATCGTTTAGCATACAAGAACATATTTATTGGTTGTTTTATCTATAAATAATTATTAATAGTTGATATTAATAAATATTGTCTATTGCCTTTGGAGAAGGGTTCAGAAACTTAAGTACAGGTAGAGGAAGCATAGTGATTATAAACATGAGAACTGCTGTGGATGTATGGCAATAAAAATGAAGATGCTGACATTGTGACCTTTATAATTGGTTGCTATCTAAAACACTGGGCTGGGTCTAATGATATAGCAAAACAAAATATGTGTAAGAGTTATTACTGTCTGTGAAAGTGAAAGTGAAATTCACTCAGTCATGTCTGACTCTTTGCAACCCCATGGACAAAATAGTCCATGGAATTCTCCAGGCCAAAATACTGGAGTGGGTAGCCTATCCCTTCTCCAGGGGATCTTCCCAACCCAGGTTTCTCGCATTGCAGGTGGATTCTTTATTGGCTGAACCACCAGGGAAGCACGGATAGCCTGATATTCCTGACCCAGGAATTGAACTGGGGTCTCCTGCATTGCACGTGGATTATTTACCAACTGAGCTGTCAGGGAAGCCCAGTGAATGTGCGTTGGTGGTATAGTGGTGAGCATAGCTGCCTTCCAAGCAATTGACATGGGTTCGGTTCCTGGTCAATGAAGTAACTTTCATTTGGGCTTCCCTGATAGCTCAGTATCATAATTGCCATTCAGCTCAGTTCAGTCGCTCAGTCGTGTCTGACTCTTTGCGACCCCATGAATTGCAGCACGCCAAGTCTCCCTGTCCATCACCAACTCCCAGAGTTCACTCAAACTCATGTCCATCGAGTCGGTGATGCTATTCAACCATCTCATCCTCTGTCATCCCCTTCTCCTCCTGCCATCAATTTTTCCCAGCATCAGGGTCTTTTCCCATGAGTCAGTTTTTCACATCAGGTGGCAAAAAATATTGGAGCTTCAGCTTCAGCATCATTCCTCCCGATGAATATTCAGGACTAATTTCCTTTAGGATGGACTGGTTTGATCTCCTTGCAGTCCAAAGGACTCAAAAGTGTTCTCCAACACCACGGTTCAAAAGCATCAATTCTTTGGTGCTCAGCTTTCTTTATAGTCCAACTCTCACATCCATCCATGACTACAGGAAAAACCATAGCCTTAACTAGATGGACCTTTCTTGGCAAAGTAATGTCCCTGCTTTTTAATACACTGTCTAGGTTGGTCATAGCTTTTCTTCCAAGGAGCAAGCGTCTTTTAATTTCATGGCTGCAGTCACCATCTGCAGTGATTTTGAATCCCAAGAAAATAAAGTCTTTCACTTTTTCCATTGTTTCCCCATCCATTTACCATGAAGTGATGGGACTGGATGATATGATCTTCATTTTTTAATTTTGAGCTTTAAGCTAGCTTTTTCATTCTCCTCTTTCACTTTCATCAAGAGGATCTTTAGTTCTTCTTTGCTTTCTGCCATAAGGATGGGGTCATCTACATATGTGAGGTTGTTGATATTTCTCCCAATAATCTTGATTCCAGCTTGTGCTTCATCCAGCCTGGCATTTCTCATGATGTACTCTGCATAGAAGTTAAATAAGCAGGGTGACAATATACAGCCTTGACATACTCCTTTCTCAATTTGGAACCAGCTCATTGTTCCCTGATTCTAACTGTTGCATTTTGACCTGCATACAGATTTCTCAGGAGGCAGGTAAGGTGGTCTGGTATTCCCATCTATATATACATATAATCAATTTAAGACAGTAAATCCATCAGCCTGACAAGTGAAGCTCTGACATTTAGACATTAGACTTTTAATTCTGTTGAACATTAAAACATCCACATTAAAATTATTTTATAACTTGAAATCTCATTATTAAGATTTAAGACAAATTAGCAATGAAGTGTGTGTACAGACACACACACATATATACACACATATATGCCTATATTTTTTAAACAATTTTTACATGTAGATTTGCATATATTTTTAAATACATGGCTATGCAGCAGTGTTTCTTTTCTTTGAAAGATTGATGAAAATCAACTATTTTTCACAATTAAAAAATAGTACTTAATAGCAATTACTAATATCTAATTAACCAGTACACCTTAAGTATACAGTATTTTATCTTGTCACACTGTTTGGGACTCAAGACAGAGTTTCTAAATTAGACGATTTCCAGAAGAATGTTAATGAATAGGCAATTTTATTAAAATTTTTTGTCTTACAGTTTGACACAAACTCCTGCAAACACTTTCAGCCTTGATTAGTAATAAAGTAATTTTCACTTGCTTTCACTATAATTGCTATTGAATTTCTATTTAAGATGTCTCACATATTATAATAAATATTTTCTGTTTCCTATTTACAAAAGTAACAGCAATTTTTTATTTATAATGCCCTAAAGAAGGGGTTAGTAAATAGTTTTGAAAAGACAACTAAGGAGCGGTGTGGTGGCGTTTTGATATGTCAGCTTGGCTAATGAAACACTGAGCATTGCTGGGAAGGTATTTTGCAGATTAAAGTCCATAATCAATCGATTTAAGAGGGGAGCTTATTCTAAATAAGCAATTTTAGATAATCTGGGTGGGCCTGATCCAATTAGTTGAAAGACTTTTAGATCCAGGCTGATTTTCCCTGATTTGAAGATGAAATTTCACTTGTGGACAGCAGCTTCAACTCACAAAGTTCTAGTCTGCCCTTCCTGATGGCACGCTTTCTGTATTTCAGACTTGCCTAGTCAGCCCCACAATCATGTTAGCCGATTCCTTGTAATAAACCTCTTAGTATATGTCTCCTACAGGTTCTGCCTCTCAGGTTGAACTCTGATAGAAGGTTACCTGTTATTTACTTTGCCAGATATTAAAGCATAGTTTAAAATTATAATTGTCAGAATGATGGGTTACCAGTACAAGAATCAATGGATGGATCAATGGAAGAGAGTAAATGATATATCAAGACAAGAAATGAAAAAGTGGAATTCTAAATCAGTGGAACTTGTAAGGAAATACAACATAATACCAGTTTTTAATCTGTCAAAAATATCTTAAAATGTTGCAAAATAGTGTTGTCATATAAAAGGAAAAGAAATAATTGCAATAGGAAAAAGTTCTCAATTTTATTTTTTTATTATTAAAAAATTTTAGTAGTGAAAAACTTTCTTCACTAAAAATCTTATTTAAAAAAACCCACCAGGAGTAATAAAATTCAGCTATTTTTGTTGAAGCCTATTTGACATCCCTCAAAACCTACTCTTCCACTTGGAGAGAAGATGTCAGTGAAACCTCATCTCCATCTGGGGCAGCTGGACAGGCAATGAAAAATAACAGTAGGTTAATAAAACTGTGTTGCCTGCCCTTCTTTACACCTTTGCTTTCTCAAGATATTATATTCTGCCAAAAAGGTGACCCTAGTGGTAGAGAACCCACTTGCCTATACAGGAAACACAAGAGACATGGGTTCAATCCCTGGGTTGGGAAGATCCCCTAGAGAAGGGCACTGCAAACAACTTCTATTCTTGCTTGGAGAATCCCATGGACACAGGAGCCTAGCAGACTACGGTCCATAGGGTCGCACAGAGTCAGACACAACTGTTGTGACTTACCACAAAAATTCTTTATCTTGAAAGAAAATGTTGAGATATCCATATGTCTTGCATCTTCTCCATCATTTCATCTGTGTCATTTAAAGTAAACACTAACCTTGCAATGAGCTCCAATCTCTGAATCCTTTCAGATAATAAACATACCATCCTCTACCCGACCATCTTTCTTTTCTCAACAGTAATTTTATAAACAATAGTTGCTTATAGAAGAAAAATAATCATCTGGATGATAGTTTTTGTAAGATTAGTCTTACATGTTAACAAAGTAGTTGCCTGATTTGCTAAGTGTGGACCAGATATCAGCGAAGAATACATATCTCAAACAGGTTAATAGTTAATCTCACAAAACCTGACAATTCAGAATTTTCAAATATTGTGCTTTTATTAAATGTTAAAACTAATGTCAAAAAGAATGCATGTCTATGCTTAAAAACTTCATCAAATATTTCCATATCTGATGGTTATTAAATCTAATAATTAAGTATTATATGCAGATAATATTTCAAATGGAATTTTTATCAGGAACATCCTTTTTATATCAACATGTACTATCTGTATGTGGGGCTTCTCAGGTAGTGCTAGTGGTAAAGAACTTGCCTGCCAATGTAAGAGACATAAAAAATGCAGGTTCGATCTCTGGGTCAGAAAGATCCCCTGAAGTAGGAAATGGCAACGTGCTCCAATATTCTTGTCTGGAAAATTCCATGGACAGAGGAGCCTGGCAGGCTACAGTCCAAGGAGTCACAATGAGTTGCAAACAATGAAGCAACTTAGCACACAAAACAGCAGCACATCTATATGCAAAGGAAATCTATTTGTTTACGGACTACATTTTCTAGAATGCAAAGGCATACGCTATCACTCATTACTTCCTAATCCTGTTTCCTGATTTTGTGTGTGTGTTTTCTGGTAATTTAGTCCATAAATTGATATTAAAAGAGGTTCACAGAGAGGAAGAAGACAGTATTCTTCAAGTGGAGGGACAGTCAGAACATCCACCAGGTTTTTCAGCACCAAGGCATGAAGAAAAAAATAAACTGATGTGGATCCATGTCAGGCAGTTTGGTTATTGAATTTCAGGCAGGAATGGAGATCACTTATTGTAAGAAATCATTTCTGTCCTGAATCCTGCCCAACTGCCCATCATACAACATATACTGGGCACACTGCTCAGAAGATAAGGAAACCTCTCCAAGTAAACAGCTTCCAAACATGTGGTATTTAATGTCTAGGATATTATGTGAGAAGTGAGAGATTTGAATAAAAGAAGAATAAACAGAAACAATTTTCCCCAAGAAGGAAATATCCACCACAGTGGAAAACTTGGATAAAAAAGCTCTACTTCTATGTAATCACACCTGCGAGGGCCTTGCGAGGCTGCTCATGGATCTCTAAGGCATACACAGTTTTTAAAATGGAATTGGTACCTCTATTTACAGTCCCTTCTAAATTTTCTAGAACTTAATCCTTCAATGTATTAATTTCTATTCTATCCTTGTCTTTAATTTAAAAATGTTAATGTGAGGGCTTTGAAGGAAATGTGATTTACAAATCTTATAAATATTCATGTAATTCACAGCCAAGGATATACATGGCATTCCTTTGGGATGATTAAATACCTTTCATCATTAAATGCTCCAAAGAGCAAATGTCAAGGAAATAAAGCTCTTGTATTAAATATTATATTAAACAACACACTAATAATTAAGCCCCCTGTGTTCAAAAGAGTAAGTTGTTAGTAGGTACATCAGATAAAATTATCAAACATTATTCTTGGTATAAGATTCATAATCAAATTATTATTTTGTGTTCTGAATTCCCACAATAAGAACTTATGAAATTTATTAGTTGCTGAAAGGTAAGAGCTTACTTAACAGAATCTTTTTATTCCACATTTACATTTCAAAGATAATTTTTTAAAAAGGCTAACCCTGTACACGAGACAGCAAAAGAGACACTGATGTATAGAACAGTCTTTTGGACTCTGTGGGAGAGGGAGAGCGTGGGATGATTTGGGAGAATGGCATTGAAATACGTATAGTATCATATATGGAACGAGTCGCCAGTCCAGGTTCGATGCACAATACTGGATGCTTGGGGCTGGTGCACTGGGACGACCCAAAGGGATGGTATGGGGAGGGAGGAGGGAGGAGGGTTCAGGATGGGGAACACATGTATACCTGTGATGGATTCATTTCGATATTTGGCAAAACCAATACAATATTGTAAAGTTTAAAAATAAAATAAAATTAAAAAAGGCTTTATTTCAATTACTATTATATTTTAAAAGAATTTGAAGCTTTATTAGAAGTTCTCTGTTTTTTGATGGGTAGACAAAATCTGATACAGCATGTCTTTCTCACTAGAAAATATCAATTTTTATTTTTTGAAAAAATCAATTTTTAAGAATTTAAGTGCAAAGATATGGTCTCTTCCAGGGGATTGGCTCTGACTCCACCCTTTTTTTCACAAAAGACATGGAAAAGAGAATTTATACTCCTTATTTCCACTCTATTCAGTATTCCTACAACCATTCCTTGAACAACTACCCTGTAGAAATACAGGGTTGGATTAGATACATTACTTACCTTATCATGTGTATGAGTCACTCAGCTGTGTTCGACTCTTTGCCATCCCATGGACTGTAGCCTGCCAGGCTCCTTTGTTCATGAGATTTTTCCAGGCAAGAATACTGGAGTGGGTAGCCACTCCCTTCTCCAGGGGATCTTCCCAACCCAGAGATCAAATTCAGGTTTTACAAATAATAATAATACATTGTAATAAAGGTTATTAAATTCATAATTAATATTACTCACCCCTTAGCCTTTGGTCGGAGAAGGCAATGGCACCCCACTCCAGTACTCTTGCTTGGAAAATCCCATGGACGGAGGAGCCTGGTGGGCTGCAGTCCATGGGCTCGCTAAGAGTCAGACACGACTGAGCGACTTCACTTTGACTTTTCACTTTCATGCATTGGAGAAGGAAATGGCAACCCACTCCAGTGTTCTTGCCTGGAGAATCCCAGGGATGGGGGAGCCTGGTAGACTGCCATCTATGGGGTCTCACAGAGTCGGACACGACTAAAGTGACTTAGCATAGCATAGCCCTTGGTATCTGAATTTTACTCCTCTCCATTGCAGACCAAGCTCACATAATGATCTCAAATATTTTACAATTAATAGAATCCAGTGGTATCTTCTTAATCATCTCCTTTGTATGTTTTCTACAGCATTTGACAGGTATCAATACTAAGGTTCAGCACTTAAATGAGTAGCATTGATGGAAAATTTCATCCATGTCTCTTTCAAAGGATCTCTGTAATAGTAACACTTGCTGCAGCTGCTGCTAAGTCGCTTCAGTCGTGTCCGACTCTGTGCGACACCATAGACAGCAGCCCACCAAGCTCCTCTGTCCATGGGATTCTCCAGGCAAGAACACTGGAGTCGGTTGCCATTTCCTCCTCCAATGCATGAAAGTGAAAAGTCAAAGTGAAGTTGCTCAGTCGTGTCTGACTCCTAGCGACTCCATGGACTGCAGCCCACCAGGCTCCTCCGTCCATGGGATTTTCCAGGCAAGAGTACTGGAGTGACACTTAGTTCTCCAGAATTAAACAAGGTTGCTCACATGTACATATCCTCTGCCTCTTGTGTCCTGTGATCTCTTTTTCTCTTGTGTGTTCATGATGCGACTCTTGCTCATGACTTTAATCCTGATGTGTGAATCCCTAGGTCTTTCTTCTTTGGTCAGTCTTTGTCTTTCTTTGTTGCTGTACCATTTTTTTTTTTTTGAATGCTGCTGACATAAATGTCTCCATTTCCACTAGTCCATTCCACTGCATGAGTTCAAAGTTCACTCTGCATTGACTTCTAGATCTACATCGCTAGGCATAATTTCTCCCTTATACATTCTAAATATGATTTTCCAACTGCTGCAGTATGTTTCACCCTGAAAGGCTTTGTAATCATTTCAATGTTAAGTCAAAAATATTTCTTCCACATTATGAATTCATGATGCATTCTGTGTTATGGCTTTGAGCAAGTTAATTACATTTTCCTTTAGTTTCCTCATCTCTAGTTACTTAATTTGAGGAAATAGAAATATTCTCAGGGTCTGGCCATTTTTTAAGGTCAATTCACACATTTCGCCTTTAGACTCACTTATCCTCAATCATCCATTCTTTGTTTCAGCTCAGTTTTCTGGGCATAGGAAAGACTTAAGAATGGATATAGAGGTGAAACTAATGATATCTCCATTTTTTTTTCTTGGTCAATATTGTCAGTTTTTTTTCTTACTAAGTTTTAGTTCCCTGACCAGGGATGGAACTTTGCAGTGGGAGCACAAAGTCCTGACCACTGGACAGACAGAGAATTCCCTAAAATAGCTCTTCATGTCATAAGTCAAGTTGGAAACTCACTGACATATTTTACGAAACTATGTTTCAAGAAGATAAAAGCATTCACAACTAAAAGATGGGCAAGTGCAAACTTTAGGGCAAAACTCATTAAATGCTTTGTTAATAGTCTGGTATTGAGAACTACTGTATTGAAATGCTAGGTTTTCCAGCAGATTGCTCAGTATTTGGGGATATGAAGGGTCATTATGGACCAGAAAGATGAACATAATAGAAAATTGAAGTTTTCTCTTTAGGATAGCAGATACATACAAAGGATTAAACGTCACACACTTGATGAGGGGTAAGTTAACAGCTCACGCTCAGCTTATGACCTAAAAAGGAGGAATTCAATAGCAATTATGAGACCATTAGAATGAATCAATAGAAATTTATTTTGAAAAATAGAAGAATGCATAAAATAAAAGTTTGAATTCTCAATCCAAACTAAGGGAAAATAAAAATGAGAACTAAAATGTTGAAATAACACACTGAGAAAAGGAAAAGTTAAGTACATAAAAATAAACCCACAGCTAAAGGTTTAAAGCTCTATTAAAACTGTCTTACAGAAAATTGATTCAAACCATTGAGAAATCAGATTAAAATATGACCCACAAAGAGATAACAAATAAGAAGAAAGAATAAAAAATTCAACATAAATACAATGAATTTCCTTAAGATGATATGAGTAATGGCTTAGCAGTAAAAATTGAAGAAGTAAGAGAAGAATGCTTTCCTGTGATGAAGAAAAATCAGAAACTACATAAGAGAACTGACTACACTCTTTGAGACCAAAAGTATCCACAATTTCCAAGGCAAACTGCCACTGACTGTTGTTGCTCCAGACATACAGTCCCCAAGTCCCAGTGGTATACAGAAATAAGAAATTTTTTTTTGCCTCAGCAGAGTCATTGGTGCAGCTTTGTGATTTCAGCCAGGGCCACTCACAAGTCTGAGCATCAGATGGGAGGTAGGCTGGAGGTGAGTCTTGACAGGATGACTCTGTGTCAAGCTGCAGAACTGTCCACCAGGTGTCTGCTCCACATCCTATTCTAAGACCCAGACTGAAGCACAGCAGTTCCTGAGTTAACCCTTCTCATGGCAATAGCAAAGGCACAAAGGGCAAGTCCAGACACACAGGGAAACACCAAAGCCTTGCTTGCATCCCACCACTCGACAGTTCATCCTCCAAAGCAAATCACATGGCTGAGCTACTTCAAGGGAATGTAATTCAAGTCTATCTAGTGGAACCAAGACAAACTGCTATTTCTCAAAGGAATTAATTCTATGAGGAATGCTTTTATGACCCAGCAATATCACTGCTGGGCATACACACCGAGGAAACCAGAATTGAAAGAGACATGTGTACCCCAAAGTTCATCACAACACTGTTTACAATAGCCAGGACATGGCAGCAACCTAGATGTCCATTGGCAGATGAACAGATAAGACAGCTGTGATACATATACACACTGGAATATTACTCAGCCATTAAAAAGAATGCATTTGAATCAGTTCTAATGAGGTGGGTGAAACTGGAGCCTATTATACAGAGTGAAGTAAGTCAGAAAGAAAAACACCAATACAGTACACTCACGCGTATATATGGAATTTAGAAAAATTAACAATGACCCTGTATGTGAGACAGCAAAAGAGACACAGATGTATAGAACAATCTTTTGGACTCTGTGGGAGAAGGCAAGGGTGAGATGATTTGAGAGAATAGCATTGAAACATATATATTGCCATATGTGAAATAGACCACCAGTCCATGTTTCATGCATGAGACAGGGTGCTAAGGGCTGGTGCACTGGGATGACTCTGAGGGATGGGGTGGGGAGGGAGGTGGGAGGGGAGTTCAGAATGGGAGACACGTGTACACCCATGGCTGATTCATGTCAATGTATGGCAAAAACCACTACAATATTGTAAAGTAATTAGCCTCCAATTAAAATAAATAAATTAATTGATTTTGAAAAAAGGAATGCTTTTAAAAAGTTAGCAGTAGCTGTAAGAGAATGCCTACTTTCTTTGCTGTGATGAGAGACATGCTTCATATATACATGAATTCATTAAACAACTCTATCAAGTTATTGTTTATGTATTTCCTTTATAATCCTACTACTAAATTAAATGTAATCTATAAATCACTGAAAAGCAGAGACATTACTTTGCCAACAAAGGTCCTTCTAGTCAAGGCTATGGTTTTTCCAGTGGTCATGTATGGATGTGAGAGTTGGACTGTGAAAAAGGCTGAGTGCCGAAGAATTGATGCTCTTGAACTGTAGTGTTGGAGAAGACTCTTGAGAGTCCCTTGGACTACAAGGAGATCCAACAAGTCCATTCTGAAGGAGATCAGCCCTGGGTGTTCTTTGGAGGGAATGATGCTAAAGCTGAAGCTCCAGTACTTTGGCCACCTCATGCAAAGAGTTGACTTATTGGAAAAGACTCTGATGCTGGGAGGGATTGGGGGCAGGAGGAGAATGGGACGACAGAGGATGAGATGGCTGGATGGCATCACCAACTCAATGGACGTGAGTTTGAGTGAACTCCGGGAGTTGGTGATGGACAGGGAGGCCTGGCATACTGCGATTCATGGAGTTGCAAAGAGTCAGACACGACTGAGTGACTGAACTGAACTAATAAATCATTAACAAAGAATATAGCTTGAATTTTATCCTCACTGAACAAGAGGAAAAAACTTCAGTGCTATTGTCTTTTTTATTCTAATAACATATTATTTCTCCTTTTCCTAGTGATTCATTTATTTCTAAATATAAAAGTACTGTCTTCCTTTGGTGAGGTTTAGAAGTATTTCACCTCTATGATTCATCAGTCATTTTGGTTAAATCAGTCTCAAAGTAATAAGCCTAAAGCCTTCTTTTCTGGCTTTCACAAACTCTAAAGAGGGTTGATCTGCTAGCAAAATATCATTTATGTAACAATCAATGAGTCTTTTATAAGTGTTTCCAATAAATCAAATTCAATGGCATCACAAAATGAAAAATAATATTGGAAAGAACTATGTGAGGGATTTCAAGTGTGAGATGGTATGTGAGCATGTAGGTGTGTACGTGGTGTGTATGTGTATTGCATTCGCTTACAATAATTATTGGGGATGGGTAAAGACTAATAGAGTTTTGCCAAGAAAATGCCCTGGTCATAGCAAACACCCTCTTCCAACAATACAAGAGGAGACTTTACACATGGACATCACCAGATGGTCAACACCAAAATCAGATTGATATATTCTTTGCAGCCAAAGCTGGAGAAGCTCTATACAGTCAACAAAAACAAGACCAGGAGCTGACTGTGGCTCAGATAATGAACTCCTTATAGCCAAATTCAGACTGAAATTGAAGAAAGTAGGGAAAACCACTAGACCATTCAGGTATGACCTAAATCAAAGCCCTTATGATTATACAGTGGAAATGAGAAATATATTTAAGGGACTAGATCTGATAGATAGAGTGCCTGATGAACTATGGACAGAGGTTCGTGACATCGTACAGGAGACAGGGATCAAGACCATCCCCATGGAAAAGAAATGCAAAAAAGCAAAATGGCTCTCTGGGGAGGCCTTACAAATAGCTGTGAAAAGAAGAGAAGCGAAAAGCAAAGGAGAAAAGGAAAGCTATAAGCATCTGAATGCAAAGTTCCAAAGAACAGCAAGAAGAGATAAGAAAGCCTTCTTCAGCAATCAATGCAAAGAAATAGAGGAAAACAACAGAATGGGAAAGACTAGAGATCTCTTCAAGAAAACTAGAGATACCAAGGGAACATTTCATGCAAAGATGGGCGCGATAAAGGACAGAAATGGTATGGACTTAACAGAAGCAGAAGATATTAAGAAGAGGTGGCAAGACTACACAGAAGAACTATACAAAAAAGATCTTCACGACCCAGATAATCATGATGGTGTGATCACTGACCTAGAGCCAGACATCCTGGAATGTGAAGTCAAGTGGGCCTTAGAAAGCATCTCTATGAACAAAGCTAGTGGAGGTGATGGAATTCCAGTTGAGCTATTTCAAATCCTGAAAGATGATGCTGTGAAAGTGCTGCACTCAATATGCCAGCAAATTTGGAATACTCAGCAGGGGCCACAGGACTGGAAAAGGTCCGTTTTCATTCCAATCCCAAAGAAAGGCAATGCCAAAGAATGCTCAAACTACTGCACAATTGCACTCATCTCACATGCTAGTAAAGTCATGCTCAAAATTCTCCAAGCCAGGCTTCAGCAATATGTGAACCGTGAACTTCCAGATTTTCAAGCTGATTTTAGAAAAGGCAGAGGAACCAGATCAAATTGCCAACATCCACTAGATCATTCAAAAAGCAAGAGAGCTCCAGAAAAACATCTATTTCTGCTTTATTGACTATGCCAAAGCCTTTGACTGTGTGGATCACAGTAAACTATGGAAAATTCTTCAAGAGATGGGAATACCAAACCACCTGACCTGCCTCTTGAGAAACCTATATGCAGGTCAGGAAGCAACAGTTAGAACTGGACATGGAACAACAGACTGGTTCCAAATAGGAAAAGGAGTACATCAAGGCTGTATATTGTCACCCTGCTTATTTAACTTCTATGCAGAGTACATCATGAGAAACGCTGGGCTGGAAGAAGCACAAGCTGGAATCAAGATTGCCAGGAGAAATATCAGTAACTTCAGATATGCAGATGACACCACCCTTATGGCAGAAAGTGAAAAGGAACTCAAAAGCCTCTTGATGAAAGTGAAAGTGGAGAGTGAAAAAGTTGGCTTAAAGCTCAACACTCAGAAAACGAAGATCATGGCATCTGGTCCCATCATTTCCTGGGAAATAGATGGGGAAACAGTGGAAACAGTGTCAGACTTTATTTTTCTGGGCTCCAAAATTACTGCGGATGGTGACTGCCGCCATGAAATTAAAAGACGCTTACTCCTTGGAAGAAAAGTTATGACAACCTAGATAGCATATTCAAAAGCAGAGACATTACTTTGCCAACAAAGGTCCGTCTAGTCAAGGCTATGGTTTTTCCAGTGGTCACGTATGGATGTGAGAGTTGGACTGTGAAGAAAGCTGAGTGCTGAAGAATTGATGCTTTTGAACTGTGGTGTTGGAGAAGACTCTTGAGAGTCCCTTGGACTGCAAGGAGATCCAATCAGTCCATTCTGAAGGAGATCAGCCCTGGGATTTCTTTGGAAGGAATGATGCTGAAGCTGAAACTTCAGTACTTTGGCCACCTCATGCGAAGAGTTGACTCATTGGAAAAGACTCTGATGCTGGGTGGGATTGGGGGCAACAGGAGAAGGGGATGACAGAGGATGAGATGGCTGGATTGCGTCACTGACTTGACGGACGTGAGTCTGAGTGAACTCCGGGAGTTGGTAATGGACAGGGAGGCCTGGCGTGCTGTGATTCATGGGGTGGCAAAGAGTCGGACACAACTGAGCGACTGAACTGAACTGAACTGAGACAAATTTTATATTTTTAAAAAAGTAATAACTGATAGAAGTATGGGTCAGAAGAAGAGACAAGGAAAACAAACATTTTGGTGAACTGTTAGTTTCAACTGGAACACTTTCTGGAGAGAAATCTGACAATGCATAGTAAGGTTATGTGTAAATTGTTTATATTTAAATATGGCATTATAAAATTGAAAAATACATGCAGGTGACGGTTGGTTAGCTTTTATTGATCATAAATAAAATGCACTGTATCCAATAAGGAGAATTATTATATTCTAAAATAAAGATTATTCCCAATAACTCTAGTTACTGTTGCCAGTCCTTATAGGTACAACACAAGGGAGTAAGAAATATTTGCAAGTGAAATAAATAACATTTAAGGACAAAAGAGATATTCTCTTATGAATTCTGAACTGGAGTATTAGGTTGGATTTAAAAACTGTAGGCAAAGGGCTTGAACAGCAAATAAAAAGAACTGACTGAACCCAAATGCACAGGAGTATCATGAACCTCATATATTCTGGTCAATTCTGCAAACCCCAGTTCTTGTTTTATTTATCAGTTTCACTCTTACAATTAATTATATTTTCCTTTTAATCTAATTATTTTGTCTGGTCAATTCTGCAAATCCCAGTTCTTGTTTTATTTATCAGTTTCACTTTTATATTTAATTATATTTTACTTTTAGTCTAATTTAATTATTTTGTCTCATTTTGTTATCACCTTTGTTCTTACTCTGGACACACATTTATTGATATTCTTTTTGTCCTTCTCTAGTATTTTGGCATATTGACTGTGGTACATGCTGTTATAAAATATATAAATATTTATAAAATATGTAGTGTGGTTTTGTGTATTTTAAAATTTAACTTCAAGTGGTATTGAGTTATTGAGGTATTGAGGTATCATTTTCTAGCCTTTTCAGCTCAATATTAGGTGTTCAGTCAGCATTAGCACTCCTTTGGGAGCATCTTTGTTTTAGTCTCTTATATCCCTATTTGTAGTGTTATAGGTATAATTGTGTATCTGCAAAAGAAGATAGATTGAAGTCCTGTACCTCAGAATGTGACTTCATTTAGAAATATGTCCTTGCAGATTTAACCAAGTTCAGGTGAGATCATGAGGGTGGGCTCTAATCAAATATGTTTTATATTTTTGTAAAAGAGGATGTTTGGACACAGAGATACACACATGGTAAAACTTTCTGTGAAAGTGAAGCAGAGATTCAGGGAATGCTTCTACAAAGCCAAAGAATGCCACAAATGATCAGCCAACTCTAGAGAGAGACAAGGGCCAGATTCTCCCTCACAATCCCCAGGAGGAAGCCCCCTGTGGGCACCCTGACTTAGGACTTTGAGCCTCCAGAACTGTGAGACGATACATTTATTTCTGTTATGTAAGCCACCCAGTTTGTGGTACTTGGTTACAGCAGCCCTAGCAAACTCATACAGCTAGCCATTTAGATTATCTATTGACCTCACTAGCTCAGAGGTTAAAACAAAACAAAACAAAACAAACAGCAACAACAACAAAACCAAGATTATCCTGCAGTGCAGAAGACGTGGGTTCAGTCCTTAGATTGGGAAGATCCCCTAAAAGGAAATGGCAACCCAGTTCAGTATTCTTGCCTGGGAAATTCCATGGACAGAGGAGCCTGGCAGGCTACAGTGCATGGGGTCACAAAGAGTCAGACAGGACTCAGTGACTAAACAACAACTGACCCCACTATGATAAATAATATTCTGATAAATAATTTCATATATGTCCCTCTAGGGATGTGAGATAGCTTATTCTGAGTTATATGTCATAGACTAGGACAACAGCCACATTATGTGATAAGTACATGATTAATTTCACTACAAACAGTCAGATTTCTCTACAGAAGTGTTCTACCAGTTTATACTTGCTCTGCAGTGCAATAAAGGCATCTACTGTTCTATTTCCTAAGCAATTTTTAGATTTGTCAGACTTCTGTCTGACAAATGAATTTTTAATCTGTACTGCTTTTCTGCCTTTCTGGGAATTACCTTTTCATAACATTTAGTCTTTTTCTAATTGAAGAGTAGGATGAGTCTTTCCTTTTAATATTTAGGAACTGCATTCAAGTACTTTTCCTCACTCTTTTGCTCTTTTTAATTTTGTACCTTGTCTTTTGATGAATGGAAACTTTTTTCCTTTAGAAGAAATTCATTAATTTTCACCCTGATGGCTTCTGCATAAAACTGTGTAGCTGAAGACTTTCTCACTACTGTGAAATCAAAGCACTAATTCCCCTCACCTCCCAAATTTACTTAAATTTTTAAAAATTAATTTTTAGTGGAGTATAGCTGTTTTACAGTGTTGTGCTGGTTTTTACTGTACAGCAAAATTAAGCAACCATGTGTTCATTCACTCAGTCATGTCTGACTCTTTGTGACCCGATGAACTTTAGCCCGCCAGGCTCCTCTGTTGAAGCAGCCATCCATACACATGCATCCCCTCCTTTATGGACTCCTTCCCATTCAGGTCACCACAGTGCATTGAGTAGAGTTCCCTGTGCTATATGATATGTTCTCATTAGTTACCTCTTTCATACATAGTATATCAATAGAGTGTATGTGCCAGTCCCAATCTCCCAATTCTTCCCACTCCCTCTTTCTCTCTTGATATCCAAATATTTGTCCTCTGTGTCTATGTTTCTATGTTTGCTTTGCAGATAAGGTTTGCTGTACACATCAAAGTCTCTGATTTACATTCATTTTTCCGGATTGTGTGAGGTAAAAGCATTTATTTTCCCATGTTTCAAAAACGCTTATTGTCTGATCCATTCTTTCCCACTGGTATGCAATGCCAGCTGTCACATATCTTACCTCCATGTATTCATATTTCTATTTCTAGGCTCTTGAGTACCCCATTCATCTATTTTTCTATTCACAGCCTAATATCACATAGCTGTAAAAACATTTAATTCTACAAAAACATATAGTAAAACAATGTCTTTAGCATCTCATATTGATTGAAAGAAACAGTTTAATTTAAAAAGTGTTTATGGGAATTGAATTGAATTATAAATTTATTTCAGAAGAACTGATACAATGGAAGAACCTTAAAATCTGTTGTCAAAACAAGGATGTGTTTAGAAAAATACCTGCATTTGTGATACATATTTTTTAACGGTTTGAACAAGTGAATATAAAAACTGTTTGTGCTTATTAAAAACGCTATGTACTGTGTCTCGGAAAACTGGAGAGTTGCTTACAAAATAATCTTAGATATATAAATACATTGGATATTAGATAATGACTTTTTTTTAAGAAATGTTCTGATAGGCTTATACCTTGTAGTTCATAATCACATATGCATGCATTCCTTACTGTGACATGACCTTTCAAAAGTCTTAATGAAATAAAAAATTATTTTTCCATTTCTTATGTATGTTAAGAAGCTTAAAATTTCATACTGATATAATTATGATAATTTCATGCATCAATTCATTCACCAGTGAGATGTTTTATCGTTTTCATTAACCTGAGCATACATTTTGGTGTTTATGTTGATATTCTGTCAGCTGATTCTAGTTAAAGAAGTGTTCATGGGCAAAATAAGTAAACATTTATAATATGTAATCTATCCATTGCTATTTTAGCATTTATTTTCCTGATGGTAGAAATATTTTACACCTAGAATGATATTTTTTAGTGAAATTGATATATACTGAATATATGGAATAATTCCCAAGCCTCCAGCTTTTGGCAGGCTCACTATCCAAGAACACACAGTGTCTGATTTATGAATATGAAATGTCACAGAACAATGCCTCAACTTAAATGACTCCCTTTATGGTAAAAGAATCACAACAATGGACAGACGGCAATGAAATCCATTCATATACCGTATCAACCAGTACCTGTTTGCCTGTGTACACATACGAAACGCCCATCAACATGCACAGCCTCTGTCAGTATCTGGCCCCAAGTGGTACATTTGTTGTAATCAACATTACAACATTATTGACACATTATTATCATCCAAAGTCCATAAATACTTACATTAAGGTTCACACTTGGTATTGTACATTCTCTGGCTTTGGACAATGTATAATAATATGTATCCTCCAACAGACGACCATGAAGAATAGTTTCACTGCCCTAAAAATTCTCTGTGCTTTATTAATTTATCCCTCTCTCCCCCAATCCCTGGAAACCACTGATTTTTTTTTTTTTTTACTGACTCCATAGTTTTGCCCCTTCTGGAGTGTCATAGAGTTGGAACTCCACAGTTTGCAGTTCTTTCATATTAGCTTCTTTCATTTAGTTGTTGTTGTTCAGTCGCTCTGCTTCTGCTGCTGCTGCTAAGTCACTTCAGTCGTGTCCGACTCTGTGCGACCCCATAGACAGCAGCCCACCAGGCTCCTCTGTCCCTGGGATTCTCCAGGCAAGAATACTGGAGTGGGTTGCCATTTCTTTCTCCAATGCATGAAAGTGAAAAGTAAAAGTGAAGTCACTCAGTTGTACCTGACTCTTAGCGACCCCATGGACTGCAGCCCACCAGGCTCCTCCGTCCATGGGATTTTCCAGGCAAGAGTACTGGAGTGGGGTGCCATTTCCTTCTCCATTCAGTTGCTCAGTCATGTCCCACTCTTGGCTGCCCCGTGGACTGCAGCACACCAGGCCTCCCTGTCCATCACCAACTCCCAGAGCTTGTTCAAACTCAGATCCATTGAGTCAATGATGCCATCCAACCATCTCATCCTCTGTCGTCCCCTTCTCCTCTTGCTTGCAATCTTTCCCAGCATCAGGGTCTTTTCACTTAGTAAAATGCCTTTAAGTTTCCACCATGTCTTTTCCCAGCTTAAGAGCTCACTTCATTTTGAGCACTGAATAGCATTCCATTTTCTGGATGTACCACGATGTATTTCTCCATTCACCTACTGAAGGACATCTTGGTTGCTTTCAAAAACTAAGTTGTTGTAAATGTAAACAGTTGTGTGCATGTTTTTGTATAGATATGAATTTTAAATTTGATACTAAGGAACACAGTGGGTGGATCACAAAATAAGAGTCTGCTTAGTTTTGTAGGAAATCGCCAGTCTTCCAAAGTGAATGTACAATTTTGTTTTTCCACTAGCAATGTGGTCTACCTTTTTTACATCACTTTCATTACTTCCTGCCACCAAATTATCAGATCAGATCAGATCAGTCACTCAGTCGTGTCCGACTCTTTGCGACCCCATGAATCGCAGCACGCCAGGCCTCCCTCTCCATCACCAACTCCCGGAGTCCACCCAAACCCACGTCCATTGTGTCGGTGATGCCATAGAACCATCTCATCCTCTGTCATCCCATTCTCCTCCTTCCCCCAATCCCTCCCAGCATCAGAGTCTTTTCCAGTGAGTCAACTCTTCACATGAGGTGGCCAAAGTACTGAAGTTTCAGCTTCAGCATCATTCCTTCCAAAGAAATCCCAGGGCTGATCTCCTTCAGAATGGACTGGTTGGATCTCCTTGCAGTCCACGGGAATTCAAGAGTCTTCTCCAGCACCACAGTTCAAAAGCATCAATTCTTCGGTGCTCAGCCTTCATCACAGTCCAACTCTCATGTCCATACATGATCACAGGAAAAACCATAGCCTTGACTAGATGAACCTTTGTTGGCAAAGTAATGTCTCTGCTTTTGAATATGCTATCTAGGTTGGTCATAACTTTCCTTCCAAGGAGTAAGCAACTTTTAATTTCATGGCTGAAATCACCATCTGCAGTGATTTTGGAGCCCAGAAAAATAAAGTCTGACACTGTTTCCCCATCTATTTCCCATGAAGTGGTGGGACCGGATGCCATGATCTTCATTTTCTGAATGTTGAGCTTTAAGCTCAACATGATATTTCTCCCAGCAATCTTGATTCCAGCTTGTGTTTCTTCCAGTCCAGCGTTTCTCATGATGTACTCTGTATATAAGTTAAATAAACAGGGTGACAATATACAGCCTTGACGAACTCCTTTTCCTATTTGGAATCAGTCTGTTGTTCCATGTCCAGTTCTAACTGTTGCTTCCTGACCTGCATACAAATTTCTCAAGAGGCAGACCACGTGGTCTGGTATTCCCATCTCTTTCAGAATTTTCCACAGTTTATTGTGATCCACACAGTCAAAGGCTTTGGCATAGTCAAGAAAGCAGAAATAGATGTTTTTCTGGAACTCTCTTGCTTTTTCCATGATCCAGTGGATGTTGGCAATTTGATCTCTGGTTCCTCTGCCTTTTCTAAAACCAGCTTGAACATCAGGAAGTTCACGGTTCACATATTGTTGAAGCCTGGCTTGGAGAATTTTGAGCGTTACTTTACTAGCGTGTGAGATGAGTGCAATTGTGTGGTAGTTTGAGCATTCTTTGGCATTGCCTGTGAAAAGAAGAGAAGTGAAAAGCAAAGGAGAAAAGGAAAGATATAAACATCTGAATGCAGAGTTCCAAAGAATAGCAAGAAGAGATAAGAAAGCCAAATTATCAAGCCAATGACATATGTTTAGATTTCTATCATGGCAGCACTTCACTTTTAGGTAACACGTTTGTATTGATCAGGATAAACCTAACTACTAGTATAAGTAATACTTCCAAATCTCAGTAGTGTAGCACATTAGCTACTTAATTCTTACTCACATATAGTCTAAGTAGAGATGGTAAGAGAGAGAGGGGCCATCTACTTCATGAAGTCATTCAGGGTCTCAGGCTAATAATGCAATCTTTCCCATCTTCAGCATATGGTTTCCATAGTCACAATGAGTATTTCCTTTCAGTTCAGCCTAAAACGAAGAGAGCAAAGAAAAGACTATATGACCAGGCATGGAAGTGGCAATTTTTAGTTCCACCTGCAATTCACTGGCCAGACGTGAAACACCCAATCACATTTAACTGTAAGAGAGGCTGAGAAAAGTAGTCTAACCATGAATTTGGGAGGAAAGGTAAACAGATTTAATGTGCATCAAACATTTTTCTTCATTCTTATCAAGAATAAAATGATCCCAAAAAATTTTAAGTAATTTCTTTTTAGTGAAATAACTACACAAGAGATCACTAAAATATTGAACATTAAAAATAAATCAGGGTGGAATTCATTTATCTGTTTTACAAATATTCATCCTCCAACATACCAGGAGCTGAACTAAGTGCTTGGGTATAGGAATAGACAAAGCAAACAAAAATCCTATCTTATGTGAAACTTATACTAATGATAACAATTTACTTGACTTTATAAGATAAAAATTTGATACTATAAATTCAAAATTATTAGTTTCCAATTTTTACTCAGTTATAAAATCTGTTGTCTCCCTCACAGAATAAAATCAATTTGAACAAAAATCATAGATGTTATATTGGACAGTATCATTAATGTATTCCTTCTAGGAAAAATTGCCAAAGATTTCTAATGGCAAGCTTAATTTTAATATAAAAAAATATTAAAAAGGCAAAGCAAAAAAATTCATATTTAGTCAATTTAATTTAAATTATAAGCTGTGGTAGGAAAATCAGTTTTAAAAAATCAAATGGATGGACATGGAAAAAGCTAGTTCTAAGGTTATTAAACAAACAAAAACAGCAATAACAAAATTCACTCCTAACTCATTTATTTGAGCTTTTTATAAGAAAAATCATGGACAGAAAAATAGATGGATAGAGATGTATTAGGGCATTGAAAACCCAATTTATTGTAAGAATCAAAGATTAACCATTATATGGAATATTTTAGGATAAATATTTTCTTATTCATAATGGTATTTCATTGTTTCTCTAAAGTTGAACACAACTAATTTAAACATTATTGTGCATTTGTAGAATTTGACATAATGATTCTAAAATTTATACAGAGTGCAAAGTATCTAGAATAACCAAGATCTTGAAAAAGAAAAGCCAAACTTGAAAACCTTAAACAGCACAGTTTCAAGATTTGTTATCTATAGAGCTTGAGGAAGAACTAAAGGTCCTTGACTTTGTTTAATGACTAAATTATTATTTTGTCTTGTGTAACTGTTTTTCTTTTTCTTCTATGCATTTTCTCACTTTTCTGCTAAACTTATTCTTTGATAAAGAAAGACATTAAGTTTTAACACCCAGAACTGAGAACAGAAGCCAAGAGACAGTGTTTTACCACAAATAAATTAAGAAAACAAATGAATTAACCAAACAAAGAGGGACAGAAACTAAATTCAAAACCAAGAGATTTGTATATAGATAGGAAGGGAGGAATCAGAAAACGTGGCATTTTCCCAAGAATTATGAGGTAAGCATCTTACCAGGTTTTAGGGCAAGTGATTATATAAGCAGTCAGTATGAGATTTAATCATAAGCAAAACTTCCAAAACTTCAAGGAAAAATATTTCCTATGGGTTTCAACTATTCTACACTCCAGAACATAGAGAACAGAAGAAAACTTGAACACAACATTATAAGCCCTTAAGAAAAGATTTCAGAGAATTTGAAATCTCTGAAAAGGTTTGAGAGAATCCTCTGGTGAATCAGTGGTTGGGTCAGATCAGGAAGGGACTCTGTGCCTCTTTGCTTCCACTGCAGGGGACGTGGGTTCATCCCTGATCTCTTGATCCAGGAACTCAGATTGTCATATGCTGCATGGTACTGCCAAAAAAAAAAAAAGAAGTTACATAAAAGGAAAATTGACAGACTGATGGAAAATACATGCAAAATTCCATAGAACATACTAGCAAGCAAAATCCAGTGTTTGTTAAAAGTAAAACACAAAATTATCAAAGGAGACTCTTCCCAGAAGTAGTAAAAGTATTTTATCAATAAATTTTAAAACAAGCATAATGATAATAGATACGTAAATGATACTTATTAAAATTTAAGATATATTACTGATGACTCAAAAGCTATAATAAAATAAGAATATGAGGCTATTATTTAAACTGAAAGAAGTAAATAATTTTACAAAGACACATTTAAAAAAACTTATAGATAAGACAGAGGCAATAAGGACATGATAGTCTAAGAGTGGTTAAAAGCAACTACCCTGGAGACAGACTGCTTGGGGGCAATTCCCAACTCTTGCAATTTGATTGATTGTGACCTTGGGCAAGTTAACTAACACTCTGTACGTCAAGCCTACATATATAAAGTGGGAGTAAAAATAATGCAAACCCTAAATTCTCCAAGCCAGGCTTCAGCAATACGTGAACCGTGAACTTCCTGATGTTCAAGCTGGTTTTAGAAAAGGCAGAGGAACCAGAGATCAAATTGCCAACATCCGCTGGATCATGGAAAAAGCAAGAGAGTTCCAGAAAAACATCTATTTCTGCTTTCTTGACTATGCCAAAGCCTTTAACTGTGTGGATCACAATAAACTGTGGAAAATTCTGAAAGAGATGGGAATACCAGACCACCTTGCCTGCCTCTTGAGAAATCTGTATACAGGTCAGGAAGCAGCAGTTAGAACTGGACATGGAACAACAGACTGGTTCCAAATAGGAAAAGGAGTACGTCAAGGCTGTATATTGTCACCGTGCTTATTTAACTTATATGCTGAGTACATCATGAGAAACGCTGGGCTGGAAGAAACTAAGCTGGAATCAAGATTGCCGGGAGAGATATCAATAACCTCAGATATGCAGATGACACCACCCTTATGGCAGAAAGTTAAGAGGAACTAAAAAACCTCTTGATGAAAGTGAAAGTGGAGAGTGAAAAAGTTGGCTTAAAGCTCTCCATTCAATATTCTGGGAGGTGGGTCATAGAGGATCCTGCTGTGATGTATGTCAGAGAGGGTTTTGCCTATGTTCTCCTCTAGGAGTTTTATAGTTTCTCGTCTTATGTTTAGATCTTTAATCCATTTTGAGTTTACTTTTGTGTATGATGTTAGAAAGTGTTTTAGTTTCATTCTTTTACAAGTGGTTGACCAGTTTTCCCAGCACCACTTGTTAAAGAGATTGTCTTTAATCCATTGTATATTCTTGCCTCCTTTGTCAAAGATAAAGTGTCCATAGGTGTGTGGATTTATCTCTGGGCATTCTATTTTGTTCCTTTGATCTGTATTTCTGTCTTTGTGCCAGTACCATACTGTCTTGATAACTGTGGCTTTGTAGTAGAGCCTGAAGTCAGGCAGGTTGATTCCTCCAGTTCCATTCTTCTTTCTCAAGATTGCTTTGGCTATTCGAGGTTTTTTGTGTTTCCATACAAATTGTGAAATTATTTGTTCTAGCTCTGTGAAGAACACCGTTGGTAGTTTGATAGGGATTGCATTGAATCTATAGATTGCTTTGGGTAGTATACTCATTTTCACTATATTGATTCTTCCAATCCATGAATATGTTATTCCTCCAGCTATTAGTGTCCTCTTTGATTTCTTTCACCAGTGTTTTATAGTTTTCTATATCTAGGTCTTTAGTTTCTTTAGGTAGATATATTCCTAAGTATTTTATTCTTTTTGTTGCAATGGTGAATGGAATTGTTTCCTTAATTTCTCTTTCTATTTTCTCAAATGGGATCTAATCAAAATTAAAAGCTTCTGCACAACAAAGGAAACTGTAAGCAAGGTGAAAGACAGCCTTCAGAATGGGAGAAAATAATAGCAAATGAAGCAACTGACAAACAACTAATCTCAAAAATATATAAGCAACTCCTACAGCTCAATTCCAGAAAAATAAATGACCCAATCAAAAAATGGGCCAAAGAACTAAATAGACATTTCTCCAAAGAAGACATACAGATGGCTAACAAACACATGGAAAGATGCTCAACATCACTCATTATCAGAGAAATGCAAATCAAAACCACTATGAGGTACCATTTCACGCCAGTCAGAATGGCTGCGATCCAAAAGTCTACAAGCAATAAATGCTGGAGAGGGTGTGGAGAAAGGGAACCCTCTTAGACTGTTGGTGGAATGCAAACTAGTACAGCCACTATGGAGAACAGTGTGGAGATTCCTTAAAAACTGGAAATAGAACTGCCTTATGATCCAGCAATCCCACTGCTGGGCATACACACTGAGGAAACCAGAAGGGAAAGAGACACGTGTACCCCAATGTTCATTGCAGCACTGTTTATAATAGCCAGGACATGGAAGCAACCTAGATGTCCATCAGCAGATGAATGGATAAGAAAGCAGTGGTACATATACACAATGGAGTATTACTCAGCCATTAAAAAGAATACATTTGAATCAGTTCTAATGAGGTGGATGAAACTGGAGCCTATTATACAGGTGAAGTAAGCCAGAAAGAAAAACACCAATACAGTATACTAATGCATATATATGGAATTTAGAAAGATGGTAACAATAACCTTGTATACAAGACAGCAAAAGAGACACTGATGTATAGAACAGTCTTTTGGACTCTGTGGGAGAGGGAGAGGGTGGGATGATTTGGGAGAATGGCATTGAAACATGTATAATATCATGTATGAAACGAGTCACCAGTCCAGGTTCAATGCACGATACTGGATGCTTGGGGCTGGTGCACTGGGATGACCCAGACGGATGGTACAGGGAGGGAGGAGGGAAGAGGGTTCAGGATAGGGAACATGTGTATACCTGTGGTGGATTCATGTTGATATATGGCAAAACCAATACAATATTGTAAAGTTAAATAATAAAATAAAATAAAAAACTAAAAAAAAAAAGTTCAAGATTCAGAAAATGAAGATCATGGCATCTGGTCCCATCACTTCATGGGAAATAGATGGGGAAACATTGGAAACAGTGTCAGACTTTATTTTTGCGGGTTCCAAAATCACTGCAGATGGTGACTGCAGCCAAGAAATTAAAAGATGCTTACTCCTTGGAAGGAAAGCTATGACCAACCTAGATGGCATATTCAAAAGCAGAGACATTACTTTGCCAACAAAGGTCAAGGCTATGGTTTTTCCTGTGGTCATGTATGGTAGTGAGAGTTGGACTGTGAAGAAGGCTGAGCACCGAAGAATTGATGCTTTTGAACTGTGGTGCTGGAGAAGACTCTTGAGAGTCCCTTGGATTGCAAGGAGATCCAACCAGTCCATTCTGAAGGAGATCAGCCCTGGGATTTCTTTGGAAGGACTGATGCTAAAGCTGAAACTCCAAATGCTTTGGCCACCTCATGCGAAGAGTTGACTCATTGGAAAAGACTCTGATGCTGGGAGGGATTGGGGGCAGGAGGAGAAGGGGACAACAGAGGATGAGATGGCTGGATGGCATCACTGACTTGATGGACGTGAGTCTGAGTGAACTCCGGGAGTTGGTGATGGACAGGGAGGCCTGGCGTGCTGTGATTCATGGGGTCGCAAAGAGTCGGACATGACTGAGTGACTGAACTGAACTGAACTGAAACATTAACTGAGTTAATGTGCATCAAACAGACAAGTATCTGATTCTGATACTTGTCTGATCTGATTCAGCAAACACTATGTTTGAATTTATTCTGGCTATTACCTTTATTATTATTTATATCAAGATGAAAGAAAATATAGAGAATGCATCAAAGTCCTCTTCTGAGGTCTGACATAGATTTAATTAAATAAATTTCAGGAACCCTGACATTGCATTTGTTGGCTCCTCTTTTGGGTAGGCAGTGGCAGAAATAGATAGGATGATAGGAAAGAGAAAGGGCAGCAAAGTCAACACTCCTTTCCCCCCACCTCTAATTAATCAGTCCCTGAGACCATGACTCAAATAGTTAATAAGCCTGACTATTTTTTCTATCTGAAGATAAATCTAAACATTCCTTTTAAACACACAACATTCAACATCAGAGAGAAAAATGTAAATAGCATCAATATATAGGGCTAACTGAAAAAGGAAAACCATAAATAGTACACAGTATTGTCTCTTAGCAACAATGTTGAGTTGCTATGCTGCCTTCACCTTCCACACCAAGAGAGACCCTAAAACAAAACCCAATTTGTCCAAAGCTTGAGAAGTTCCC
Source organism: Bos mutus (assembly GCF_027580195.1). NCBI lineage: Eukaryota > Metazoa > Chordata > Mammalia > Artiodactyla > Bovidae > Bos > Bos mutus. The sequence continues at coordinate 89,971,042 of NC_091625.1, read as the reverse complement.
AAATTAGGAACTGTTCTCTCTGCCAGAGTTACCACCCTGAACAAAGAGACAAAAATCCCTGCCTCAGAAAATGTAGGTTTCGTTCCAGATGACAAAAACATCTCAATATGGAGAATTCTGTATAAATCCTAAGGATTAAAATAAAAGCAAGAAGAGTGGTGGGAAGAGGTGGTCTCGGGTGTGCTGCTACCATAGAAAGGGCAGGGAAACAAGGCTCCTCTGAGAAGCAAGATTTGAACGATGACCTGAAAGACAAGAAAACAGTCAAGACATCCGCGGAGAAGAACAGATTGAGGTAACAGCCAGACAGTGAGATGAGAGCTGTGTGTCCCAATGAGAGAGCAGGAGTGGCTGGAGCAAAGTAGGGCTGGAGCAAAGTAGGGCTGAGACAAAGCAAATAGAGTGAGGTCGGTTGTGAGCAGGCCAGACCGGAATGAGCTGGAGCATGGTGGGAAATTTAGGATGACTATACTTAAGGCATGATCTTATTTGTTTTTAAAATATCACTCGGACGGCTTAATTGAGAATCAAGTAAATTCAAAGTGATATTGGCAAACAGGTTGCAGGTGGATATTGTTTTGTAATTGTTGCTGCAACCCAGCTTCTATACAATAGCACCAAATTGAATCTCAGATAGAGTTTGGGTGAAGTAGAAAAGAACAGGGCTTTCCAGGGGGCACACTGGTAAGGGATCCACCTACCAATGCAGGAGACATAAGAGATGCAAGTTCAATCCCTGGGTAGGGAAGACTCTGTGGAGTAAGAAAAGGCAATGCACTCCAGTATTGTTGCCTGGAAAATTCTATGGACAGAGGAACCTGGTAGGCAATAGAGTCCAGGGGGTCACAAAGAGTCAGACACTACTGAGCACGCACACACACACACACACACACACACACTCACACACGCATACACACATGCACACACAGAAAAGATTTACTGCTGGATGCCAAGAAAAGAGTCTAGAGCAGCTAGTGCCTAAAAGACCCAAACTCCCTGAAGGCTTTCAGGGAAAGATTTATAAAGACAAAATGAGGGAAGGGGGTTTTCGGGTGTGTGATCAGCTCATGGACATTCTTCTGATTAGTTAGTGGTGAAGCAATGGAAGTCAACATCATCAACCTTCTGGTTCCAACTGGTCTGGAGTCTATGTGCTTGTGGGCAGCATACCATAAACGTCTTCCCCCTGGTGAGGGTTTCACTATCCGCAGAACAGTTCAAAGAAAATGGCTTAGAACATTGTCTATAGCCCTCAAGGAGGTCTTTGACATTGTTTAATGGTGAAGTATTATTTTGTCTTGCTTGACTGTTTTTCATTCTTCTCTGCATTTTCTCACTTCTCTGATTAAATTTTTTATTTGACTAAAGCTTTCCACAGACAAAAGGCAGGTGAAAGTCATGGGTGAGGGTCTATTCTGGGAAGGGCTTGTAAGGTCCTCCATGGTTACATAATGGGAAGCAGGGGTGATCCTTCTGGAGGTGTTCAGGGAAGCTTGGGGACACTATGCTTCACCTATTTCACAAACTCTTCTGAAACCTAACTTATTTTATTGCCTTTCTTTGTGGAGAAAAGAGATAGATGTTTGAATTTTCATTTTACTTATGCCATAGGAGGAATTTGTTTTTCGGTTGCTAAGTCATGTCTCACTCTTTGTGACCTCATGGACTGCAGCACACCAGGCTTCCCCATCCTTCGCTGTCTCCTGGAGTTTGCTCAAGCTCATGTCCATTGAGTCAATGATGATATCCAACCATCTCAACCTCTGTTACCTTCTCCTCCTCAATCTTTTCTGGCATTAGGATCTTTTCCAATGAGTCAGCTCTTCGCATCAGGTGGCCAAAGTATTGGAGCTTCAGCTTCACCATCAGTCCTTGCAATGAATATTCCAGATTGATTTCCCTTAGGATTTACTGTTTTGATTTCCTTACTGTCCAAGGGACTCTCAAGAGTCTTATCCAGCACCACAATTCAAAAACATCAATTCTTCAGCACTCAGCCTTTTTTATGGTCCAACTATCACACGATCACCCGAGGTGCCCTCACAATTCGAAATGAGACCTGACTTCCCTGAGGCAATACGATTGGGACCCAAAGGTCCACGTCATGACTCGAGAGGAACCCCAATCCATACATGACTACTGGAAAAACCATAGCTTTGGCTAGATGGATCTTTGTCAGAAAAGTGATGAGTCTGCTTTTTAATACACTGTCTAGTTTTAGCATAACTTTTCTTTCAAGGAGCAAGGATCTTTTAATTTCACCATCTGCAGTGATTTTGGAGCCCAAGAAAATAAAGTCTGCCAATGTTTCCATTGTTTCCCATCTATTTGTCATGAAATGATGGGACAAGATGCTGTGATCTTAGTTTTTTGAATGTTGAGATTTAAGCCAGTTTTTTCATTCTTCTCTTTCACTTTCATCAAGAGGCTCTTTAGTTCCTCTTTGCTTTCTGCCATAAGCATGTGTCATCTGCATATCTGAGGTTAGTGATATTTCTCCTGGCAATCTTGATTCCAGCTTGTGCTTCATCTAACCAAACATTTGGAATGATGTACTCTGCATATAAGTTAAATAAGCAGGGTGACAATATACAGCCTTGACGTACTCTTTTTCCAATTTGGAACAAGTCCATTGTTCTGTGTCTGGTTCTAACTGTTGCTTCTTGACCTGCATACAGGTTTCTCAGGAGGCAGGTCACATGGTTTGGTATTCCATCTCTTGAAGAATTTTCCAGTTTGTCATTATCCACACAGACAAAGACTTTAGCATAGTCAATAAAGCAGAAGTAGATGTTTTTCTAGAATTGTCTTCTTTTTCTATGATGCAAAGGATGTGGCGATTTGATCTCTGGTCCCTTTGCCTTTTCTAAATCCAGCTTGAACATCTGGAAGTTCTCAGTTCACATATTGTTGAAGCCTAGCTTGAAGAATTTTGAGCATTACCTAGCAAGCATGTGAAATAAGCACAATTGTATAGTAGATTGAACATTCTTTGGCATTTCCGTGTTTTGGGATTGGAATGAAAACTGACCTTGTCCAGTCCTGTGTCACTGCTGAGTTTTCCAAATTTGCTGGCATATTGAATGCAACACTTTAACAGCTTCATCTCTCAGGATTTTAAATAGTTTAGCTGGAATTCTATCACTTCCACTAGCTTTGTTCATCGTAATGTTTCCTAAGGGCCACTTGACTCCAGGATGTCTGGCTCTAGGTGAGAATCAGTTCAGTTCAGTTCAGTTGCTCACTCATGTACGACTCTTTTTGAACCCATGAACTGTAGCGCTCCAGGCTTCCCTGTCAATCACCAACTCCCGGAGCTTGCTCAGTTTTCACTCCAATCCCAAAGAAAGGCAATGCCAAAGAATGTTCAAACTACCACACAATTGCACTCATCTCACATGCTAGCAAAGTAATGGTCAAAATTCTCCAAGTGAGGCTTCAACAGTATGTGAACTGAGAACTTTCAGATGTTCAAGCTGAATTTAGGTGAGAATAGCTGATCTTAAATTACCTTGAATTTTTAGCTGTGAGTTAGAAAGGCCACTTTATTTTAAAAACAACCCAATGACTTCCCTGGTGACTCACTGGTAAAAAATCTATCTGCAGTACAGGAAAGGAGAGTTTGATCCCTGGGTTGGGAAGATCCCCTAGAGAAGGAAATGGCAACCCACTCCAGTATTCTTGCCTGGGAAATCCCATGGACTGATGAACCTGGTTGGCGTGAGTCCAGGGAGGGTGCAAAGAGTTGGACATGACTGAGTAACTAAACAATGACAATGATGACAAATGAACATATCACATCAGAAAGAATCTGGGCCTCCATGGCAGCAGTATAATAGCTGTTAGTCCACCCCTGTGTTTGCACTTTTGATTCTCAGGGAAAAAAGGAAGAAGAAAATCTACATCCTCAGGGTTTAAATCACTTGCAGTTGAGTTTTGTATGCTCACAGTTGTGTCAATAACAAACGTGCCAAGGGCATTTGCCATCTGCCTCTGTGAGGATTGAATCCTGTGCTGCTACAGTTATTGACCTTTGACAAGCCCTGAAGGGAGTTCAGGATGGAGAATGAGGCACTTTTGTGCTCCAGGAAAACTGGTGGGACAGGTTTAGGTAACTTTATCTAAGTTACCTTTTATCTATCTAACTTTAGGTAGTTAGACCTTTTCAGGATCTGATTTCATTATTCCAATCCTTGCACTTCCTCATATCTAGAAAAGCATTAAATCCCTTCATGGTAACATCAGGTCCATGTAACTAGTAGAAAATCTTGGTAAAACAAGTACTTGATTACATGAACTCCCCCTTTGCCAAAATCACATATTTTGATCTTCCCCCACTACCTCTTTGGAGCAGTTTCTCAGAGCTACTTGAGGTTCTATCTCCTAGGCTGCAGTTCTCATTTTGCCTCAGATAAAACTTAACTCACAACTCTCACATTGTGCATCTTTTTTAAATCAATAGTTGTAATCATTAACCAATGTGCATTTAATATTTTTATTAAAAGTTTAAATATTAAAGTGAAAAAGTATAAATTCAATAACCTGGAGAATCCTTGCCTATGAAAAGTTTGCATCCTAAAGAAGAAGATCTAAAACTCTTTTATTCAATCCAAAGAGACCATGGAGCATCAGTAGAAAAGATCATTATAAGAATTATAAGTGGTTAGTATAAAATACAAAGTTATTTTTGTATGTCCAGTTATATCAGCTTGAGAAAAGAAATTCAATTAAATCGCATTTATTGCTAAAAAGATGACCTGTTATTTCTTGTGAACAGCAATGTGAGGATTTTGCATTTTTTCATCAATTTTTTATTTGCTATATTTGAACATTAGCTGTAGAAAAACCCACAAAAATGCAGTAATTTGAAAAAATCTATAGCTATGTTTTAGGAGAAACAGATAAAAAGGCAGGGTAGAAATATTCTTAAGATCAGTACATTAGAGGTGAAAAGGTGATTTCTAGGGGCAAAGTGTGTTCTGAATAGTTTAGTTTCTTTTGTTTCTGAATGCCTCCTTAAAGAGTAGTTCATAAATTACATATTTACATATTACCGAATGTCCCTAGTTAATATATTTGTCTCCTTGTATATCTATGGACATGTGGAAAATATTTTTAACAACTATAATCACTAAAAATGAAATATGAGGTAAAAACTCTAGACTTAACAGATGTTACACTTTAATATATTTTCCAATTCTTTCCAAAAAAGTTGCTAAAGAAATGGCCAAATATCCTAACCACATAAGACAACTGAGTTTCAGGGATGAAGCAGTAGAAGGAGCTAAAAGAAACTATAAATCAGCAGATTAGCTGATTTACCAAGGTCTTTAGACCTTGGTAAAAATGGCATTTTTTTACCATTTGAAAAACCCAACCAATAAAGAAGAAGCTTCTGCTTCACTATGCTGTGCTGTGTTCAGTTGCTCAGTCACGTCCTTTGTCCATGGGATTCTGCAGGCAAGAAAACTGGAGTGTGTTGCCATGCCCTCCTCCGGGGGATCTTTCCAATCCAGAAATCGAACCCAGGAGACCTGCAGGTGGATTCTTTACTAGCTGAGCCACCAGGGAAGCCCAAGAATACTGGAGTGGGTAACCTATCACTTCTCCAGGGGATTTTCCAACCCAGGAATCAAACCAGGGTCTCCTGTTTTGCAGGCAGATTCTTTACCAGCTGAACTACCATCAGCTTCACATTAAATCTGAAATGCTTTTTCGACTGGGCGCCCAGTGCAATGTATTTTTATTTGAATGCTTTCTCTGAAATTTAATTGTAGACCTCTTTAAAGTGCTGATAGCAAGATTCTGGGATACAAAAACAGCAACCTGATATATATCAATCCAACAGTGTCTTCTGTAACCTTGAAGAAAGTAGCACTTTCTTGTTCTTTTCTCTTGCTTTCATTTTTTTTTTCTAAAACAACTTTTATTTTTCCTATGAATCACTTACTTTTGCACTTGACAAGGCCTAAATGCCTGTTTTCCACTTTGGGATTGATATTTGAATTCCCTGTTGCTCTTGAAACCTGTGAATCATTTCAGAGATTCTTCCAGGGCCCTTGCTTTATCTTCTTTCAGAGGGAATGAGTCATACACAATAGCTGATAACAGTTAATTGCATAATATTTAAAACAATCTTGATCTCAAAGAAGGGAAGAGCGCTTGACAAAGAGTATTATGCAAATAATTGCCTCATCTCTGAAAAACATCACCTTCTGCCCTCTGGGAAATCAGCACACATCATGCTGGGACAAAAAGCAAAGCCGATTCTACTTATTGCTGGCACAGCTGAAGCATGAAATTTAAAGCAGAAATTTCTCAAATTAGAAATTTAAAATTTAGATAATTAGTACCTTACCCCTACTTCCTTTACTTGCTCATTTTGTGGATGCTGAAGGACAGGGAAGCCTGGCGAGCTGCAGTCCTTGGGGTATCACAGAGTCTGACAAGGCGGAGCGATTGAACAACACAACAAAAACAATCTACTTCCTTTATTTGCTCATTTTGTGTCTCAAAAACTTAGAACCCTAAGTGTAAATACCTACTGATAGTCAGTCCTGGGTGTTCATTGGAAGGACTGATGCTGAAGCTGAAACTCCAATACTTTGGCCACCTCATGCGAAGAGTTGACTCATTGGAAAAGACCCTGATGCTGGGAGAGATTGGGGGCAGGAGGAGAAGGGGACGACAGAGGATGAGATGGCTGGATGGCATCACCGACTTGATGGACATGAGTTTGGGTAAACTCCGGGAGTTGGTGGTGGACAGGGAGGCCTGGCATGCTGCAATTCATGGAGTAGCAAAGAGTCAGACATGACTGAGCGACTGAACTGACTGATAATCATCAGTGTGTATGTATAAGTACTGATTGAACACTTCTGTGTGCTTAGTCACTCTGTCACGTCTGATTCATGTCTGCCTCTTTGCGATCCCATGAACTGTAGTCAGCCAGGCTCCTCTGTCCATGGGACTTCACAGGCAAGAATATTGGAGTGGGTCGCCATTTCCGTCTCCACTAATTACATAAGTGAAGTTGCTCAGTCATGTCGGACTCTTTGGGACACCATGGACTGTAGCCGACTAGGCCCCTCTGTCCATGGAATTTTCCAGGCAAGAATACTGGAATGGGTTGCCATTTCCTTCTCCAGGGGATCTTCCACACCCAGGGATTGAACCCGGATCTCCTGCCTTGCAAGCAGACTCTTTACCATCTGAGCCACCAAGGAAGCCCTAATTACATAAAGGGTAAATCAATTACACGTTCCAGATTTGTGTGAGGAAGATAGCTGGATTGTGTGATTTAACTCAGCAGGGTGGCTCCTGAATATCACCTATCTAGAAGAGAACTGGGAGAGGGCAATGGCACCCCACTCCAGTACTCTTGCCTGGAAAATCCCATGGACGGGGGAGCCTGGTAGGCTGCAGTCCATGGGATCACTTAAGAGTCAGACACGACTAAGCGACTTCACTTTCACTTTTCACTTTCCTGCATTGGAGAAGGAAATGGCAACACAATTCAGTGTTCTTGCCTGGAGAATCCCAGGGTCAGGGGAGCCATCTCCGGGGTCGCACAGAGTCAGACATGACTGAAGCAACTTAGCAGCAGCAGCAGCAGCAGCAGAAGAGAACTGGTCTCTGAAGCAGGGATCTGGAGTTTTGCCAGGGCTGCTGTGAGGTAGCTTAGAGGATGCCCCACTTATCAAAACAGTCTCTATAGTTGTGTAATGTGAAAGTGAAAGATGAGAGTGAAAAAGTTGTCTCAAAGCTCAACATTCAGAAAACGAAGATCATGGCATCTGATCCCATCACTTCACAGGAATTAGATGGGGAAACAGTGGAAACAGCGTCAGACTTTATTTTGGGGGGCTCCAAAATCACTGCAGATGGTGATTGCAACCATGAAATTAAAAGATGCTTACTCCTTGGAAGGAAAGTTATGACCAACCTAGATAGCATATTCAAAAGCAGAGACATTACTTTGCCAACAAAAGTCCGTCTAGTCAAGGCTATGGTTTTGCCAGTAGTCATGTATGGATGTGAGAGTTGGACTGTGAAGAAAGCTGAGCACTGAAGAATTGATGCTTTTGAACTGTGGTGTTGGAGAAGACTGTTGAGAGTCCCTTGGACTGCAAGGAGATCCAACCAGTCCATTCTAAAGGAGATCAGTCCTGGGTGTTCTTTGGAAGGACTGATGCTAAAGCTGAAACTCCAATGCTTTGGCCACCTCATGTGAAGAGTTGACTCACTGGAAAAGACTCTGATGCTGGGAGGGATTGAGGGCAGGAGGAGAATGGGACGACAGAGGATGAGATGGCTGGATGGCATCACCAACTCGACGGACATGAGTTTGAGTGAACTCCAGGAGTTGGTGATGGACAGGGAGGCCTGGTGGGCTGCAATTCATGGGGTCGCAAAGAGTTGGACACAACTGAGGGACTGAACTGAACTGAACTGAATGTGGAGGTACCACATCTGGTCTCAGGGCGTTACAAATTAACCTTCAAAGTCACTTCAGCTCTTGGGGTTTCACTAATATTCTCCAAAAATACAGTTTTGCCTTTGGTGATCTTGAAAGAAACGTCTAACTATATAATCTACCATTAAAAAAATATAATTCTCAGAATCAAAGTTTACCTATTATGAATCATATGAATATTTATTTAAAAGCCAGAATGCATACTCAAGAATTTCCAAAAAAATAAAATAAGTTTGGGAAAAGATATTTGTTTTTATGAAGAAAAAGTCATAAAGCAAGAAATACCATGGACACAATATCTTTAAATAGAGGGTTTAACCAACAGTTACTGCTAGTTCCAGATATTAGGAAAACAAAATAAAGTTTTACCAACATTTTAGACTAAAAAACAAAACAAAACAAAACTGCTCACATTTAATTAGAATCTGTCCATGAAAGGAAAGTAATTTTTTAAAGCATGAGACCGTGATTGCTTATTCTCCTATGTATTACCTTTCATTTCTTTCCTGGAAAAAGAAAAATGGACTCTGACTTTCTGAATATAAAGTGGATTTTTCACCAAAAGGGGTAAAAACAAGAAAAGCCATTCAGCTTTGTTTATTTTCCTCTTTTCATTCACCTGGTTAGATAGGCTGACATTTTGTCACTGTGTTGTCAAACTGTCAAATTACCTACTGGCCTTTCGTCCTTATCCACTACAAGTCCAGATCTTTCCAGGTGATTTTAGGGAAATGTCTCTAACTGATGAGTTACTTTAAATGGCTTAAAATAGGTTTAATCTCCTCTCTGTCTCTTCTGCCTCCAGAGTCTAAATCTATTATTTCTGAGTTATTCTTTGTAATAATTTTTTAAATTTTATTTTATTTTTAAACTTTACAATATTGTGTTAGTTTTGCCATATATCGAAATGAATCCATCACAGGTATACATGTGTTCCCCATCCTGAACCCTCCTCCCTCCTCCCTCCCCTTACCATCCCTCTGGGTCGTCCCAGTGCACCAGCCCCAAGCACCCAGTATCGTGCATCGAACCTGGACTGGCGACTCGTTTCATACATGATATTATACATGTTTCAATGCCATTCTCCCAAATCTTCCCACCCTCTCCCTCTCCCACAGAGTCCATAAGACTGTTCTATACATCAGTGTCTCTTTTGCTGTCTCGTACACAGGGTTATTGTTACCATCTTTCTAAATTCCATATATATGCGTTAGTATACTGTATTGGTGTTTTTCCTTCTGGCTTACTTCACTCTGTATAATAGGCTCCAGTTTCATCCACCTCATTAGAACTGATTCAAATGTATTCTTTTTAATGGCTGAGTAATACTCCATTGTGTATATGTACCACAGCTTTCTTATCCATTCATCTGCTGATGGACATCTAGGTTGCTTCCATGTCCTGGCTATTATAAACAGTGCTGCAATGAACATTGGGGTACACGTGTCTCTTTCCCTTCTGGTTTCCTCAGTGTGTATGCCCAGCAGTGGGATTGCTGGATCATAAGGCAGTTTTATTTCCAGTTTTTTAAGGAATCTCCACACTGTTCTCCATAGTGGCTGTACTAGTTTGCATTCCCACCAACAGTCTAAGAGGGTTCCCTTTTCTCCACACCCTCTCCAGCATTTATTGCTTATAGACTTTTGGATCACAGCCATTCTGACTGGCGTGAAATGGTACCTCATAGTGGTTTTGATTTGCATTTCTCTGACAATGAGTGATGTTGAGCATCTTTTCATGTGTTTGTTAGCCATCTGTATGTCTTCTTTGGAGAAATGTCTATTTAGTTCTTTGGCCCATTTTTTGATTGGGTCATTTATTTTTCTGGAGTTGAGCTGGAGGAGTTGCTTGTATATTTTTGAGATTAGTTGTTTGTCAGTTGCTTCATTTGCTATTATTTTCTCCCATTCTGAAAGCTGCCTTTTCACCTTGCTAATAGTTTCCTTTGATGTGCAGAAGCTTTTAAGTTTAATTAGGTCCCATTTGTTTATTTTTGCTTTTATTTCCAATATTCAGGGAGGTGGATCATAGAGGATCCTGCTGTGATGTATGTTGGAGAGTGTTTTGCCTATGTTCTCCTCTAGGAGTTTTATAGTTTCTGGTCTTACATTGAGATCTTTAATCCATTTTGAGTTTATTTTTGTGTATAGTGTTATAAAGTGTTCTAGTTTCATTCTTTTACAAGTGGTTGACCAGTTTTCCCAGCACCACTTGTTAAAGATATTGTCTTTAATTCACTGTATATTCTTGCCTCCTTTTCAAAGATAAGGTGTCCATATGTGCGTGGATTTATCTCTGGGCTTTCTATTTTGTTCCATTGATCTATATTTCTGTCTTTGTGCCAGTACCATACTGTCTTGATAACTGTGGCTTTGTAGTAGAGCCTGAAGTCAGGCAGGTTGATTCCTCCAGTTCCATTCGTCTTTCTCAAGATCGCTTTGGCTATTCGAGGTTTTTTGTATTTCCATACAAATTGTGAAATTATTTGTTCTAGCTCTGTGAAGAATATCGTTGGTAGCTTGATAGGGATTGCATTGAATCTATAAATTGCTTTGGGTAGTATACTCATTTTCACTATATTGATTCTTCCAATCCATGAACATGGTGTATTTCTCCATCTATTAGTGTCCTCTTTGATTTCTTTCACCAGTGTTTTATAGTTTTCTATATACAGGTCTTTAGTTTCTTTAGGTAGATATATTCCTAAGTATTTTATTCTTTCCATTGCAACGGTGAATGGAATTGTTTCCTTAATTTCTCTTTCTGTGTTCTCATTATTAGTGTATAGAAATGCAAGGGATTTCTGTGTGTTGATTTTATATCCTGCAACTTTACTATAATCATTGATTAGTTCTAGTAATTTTCTGGTGGAGTCTTTAGGGTTTTCTATGTAGAGGATCATGTCATCTGCAAATAGTGAGAGTTTTACTTCTTTTCCAATTTGGATTCTTTTTATTTCTTTTTCTGCTCTGATTGCTGTGGCCAAAACTTCCAAAACTATGTTGAATGGTAATGGTGAAAGTGGGCACCCTTGTCTTGTTCCTGACTTTAGAGGAAATGCTTTCAATTTTTCACCATTGAGGATAATGTTTGCTGTGGGTTTGTCATATATAGCTTTTATTATGTTGAGGTATGTTCCTTCTATTCCTGCTTTCTGGAGGGTTTTTATCATAAATGGATGTTGAATTTTGTCAAAGGCTTTCTCTGCATCTATTGAGATAATCATATGGTTTTTATTTTTCAATTTGTTAATGTGGTGTATTACATTGATTGATTTGTGGATATTGAAGAATCCTTGCATCCCTGGGATAAAGCCCACTAATAATTTTTTTTTAAATAATCTCTCCAGCACTTCTGCCACCTCTGTGTCTAACTCTATCATCTCTGAGTTATCCTTTGTAAGAACATTTTTCTAAATAAAACTTGGGGACTTCCCTCATGGTCTAGGGGTTAAGACTCCCCACTTCCACTGAAAGGGGCATGGTTTTGATACTTGGTTGGAGAACTAAGATCCTGCATGCCATGTGGCATGGCCATAAATAAATAAATAAAACTTAAAACCCACCATGCCATTGCCACCATGTGCCCCTTTCAGTGGTGAACTAGTATTTAGAGTTAGGATCCATGTGGTTTTGCATAATGTAGACCTCACTTGATGATTATGATTCAATGCTGAGCTCAATCATACTGGGTTCTTAAGGTCCATGAGTAAACAGTTTCTCTCACCACAGGATTGCTCCTACAGGTTCAAGATGATATATCTACTCTTGTTAATCTTATTGAAACCTAATCAACATATTTTTCTATTTAACTAAATACTTTATAATTAAAGTGTCTTTGATGTACAATGTTAGTTTCAGGTGTTCAACATAGTGGTTCCATATTTTCATAGGTTATATGTCATTTAAAGCTACTATAAATTATTGGCTATATTCCCTGCACAGTACAATATCCTTGTGGGTTTTTTATTTTGTACGTAGTACTTTGTACCTTTTAACTCTTAGCCTATCTTGTCCCTCCTCCCTCCCCTCTATCCACTGGTAGCCACTAGTGTGTTCTCCGTATCTGTGAGTCTATTCCTATTGTGTTCATATTGTTTATATACTCATATACATTCATATTGTTTCACTTCTTTAGACTCCACATATAAGCAAAAGCATATGTTATTTTTCTCTATCTGATATACTTCACTAAGCAGAATATCCTTCAGGTCAATTCATGTTGTTCAAAGTGGCAAAATTTTATACTTTTCAAGGCCAATATTCAATTGTACATATATACACACCACATCTTTTTTTATCTATTCATCTGTCAATGAACACCTAGATTGCCACCAGATCTTAACCATTGTAAAACTGATGCTGCTATGAGCATTAGGGTACATGTATATTTTCAAATTAGAAACCTATTCTACTTTTAAACATTACTTTTAACAGTACACAATAGCCTCAGGAATGTCTTCTCTGATCATCCACTGTATTGTCCTCTCCACAAACAACAAAAACATAGTCCGACCTAATATCAACTGCCTCTCTGGCATACTTATCTTAATTGCAATTTTACATGTAAATTTGATTCTTATTATCTGTGGCAGTTATGTTCCATAAAGTTTCCATGAATGCTAAATTAGCAAATACTGAACCATTATTTCTAAGGAAAATAAAGAATTAGGTTTTTCATGAGCCTTTAGTGACATTTGCATCATCCAATTGAAAAAAGCTTTCTTTGTCTTAAGTGTGCTTCTTTTAAATACACCTTATTTAGTATGTGTTGTTGATTCAATAGCATTGAACACATGTGTTCAGTCACTGATCCAGGAAGATCCCACACTCTGTGGAGCAGCTAAGCCCATGTGCCACAACTATTGAGCCTGTGCCTTGGAGTCCAGGAACTGTAACTACTGAGATCTCAAGTCAAAACTACTGAAGCCCATGTGCCCTGGAGTCCACGCTCCACAGCAAGAGAAGCCATTGCAATGAGAAGGCCAGACTCTGCAGCTAGAGAGCAGCCCCAGCTTACCGCAACTAGAGAAAAGCCCGCACACAATGAAGACTCAGCACAGCCATAAATAAATAAAGAGATAGATAAAAAAGAATCTAAAAGTAAACACTCACTTTTTCCTACTGTAATTTTGACCATCCATTGGTCTTAAATGACAGTCTAGATTATTTTGACTTTCTATTGTTAGCATTCACATTTGACCCTGGTTTTTCTCTTCCACCTTATCTCCTAGCAAAATCCTCTCACTGTATTCCCAAGGTACACTGTATGTTCTTGTGTGTCCCTGTTCTTATAAGCAAGGTGCTTTCCCAAAAAAGAGTCTCTGATTTTCTTCACAAGACTCCTTTCTTACTTGTTTGTCAAGTATCAGTCTTGCTCAAGCATCAGTCTCTTACCTCCAATCCTGCTTCCATCCCTGGGGTCAATTTTGTCTATGTATGTTCTTATGGTACTATGACAATTCTTAAAACCCCTGCTGCTTCAGGGATCAATTCCCTGTCTGTCTCTTCTCTAGGGATGGAATTCTGTCTTCTTTTCTTCATATCTCTCATGGGTTCTGACTTACAGTGATAAATTTGTTACTGTTTGTAAAATAAATGCCTCTTTGATGAATTCTTCCAGTGAATGAATGGATGAATGAATGAATGCACACTGGGCTAGAATTGGAATACTAAGCAAATTTCTATCATAAAGGATATATGAATGAGGCTAATAAAATTTAATAGCCTTTTTACTTTTTATTTGGCATATATGTACTATGTGGACTCTGTAATAGCATAATCCTGCTATTCAAGTTTGTAGAGCTTTAGATCCTAATTCAGTCAGTTCAGTTCAGTTCAGTCGCTCAGTTGTCTCTGACTCTTTGTGACCCCATGAATTGCAGCATGCCAGGCCTCCCTGTCCATCACCAACTCCCGGAGTTCACTCAAATTCACATCCATCGAGTCAGTGATGCCATCCAGCCGTCTCATCCTCTGTCCTCCCCTTCTCCTCCTGCCCACAATCCCTCCCAGCATCAGAGTCTTTTCCAATGAGTCAACTCTTCACATGAGGTGGCCAAAGTACTGGAGTTTCAGCTTTAGCATCAATCCTTCCAAAGAAATCCCAGGGACTCTCAACAGTCTTCTTCAACACCACAGTTCAAAAGCATCAATTCTTCGGCGCTCAGCTTTCTTCACAGTCCAACACTCACGTCCATACATGACCACTGGAAAAACCATAGCCTTGACTAGATGAACCTTTGTTGGCAAAGTAATGTCTCTGCTTTTGAATATACTATCTAAGTTGGTCATAACTTTCCTTCCAAGGAGTAAGCGTCTTTTAATTTCATGGCTGCAGTCACCATCTGCAGTGATTTTGGAGCCCCCAAAAATAAAGTCTGACACTGTTTCCATTGTTTCCCCATCTATTTCCCATGAAGTGATGGGACCAGATGCCATGATCTTCGTTTTCTGAATGCTGAGCTTTAAGCCAACTTTTTCACTCTCCTCTTTCACTTTCATCAGGAGGCTTTTTAGTTCCTCTTCACTTTCTGCCATAAGGGTGGTGTCATCTGCATATCTGAGATTATTGATATTTCTCTCAGCAATCTGGATTCCAGCTTGTGCTTAGGTTAGTTAAAAAGCATCTTAATTATCACATATGTTACCTATTGCTCATCTGAGAAAGCATGAGAAAGATATTCTTGACAAATATAAGAACATGTATAAGGCAGTTGACCCATTCTGAGTATATTGTACTCTTGCTTCTAGGTCAGAAGAATTTTTTAATAACACCTTGTTTGTGATAATTATATCAATGCAAGGTAGGTGAGAAGACTCTTGAGAGTCCCTTGGACTGCAAGGAGATCCAACCAGTCAATCCTAAAAGAAATCAACCCTGAATATCCATTGGAAGGACTGATGCCAAAGCTCCAATACTTTGGCCACCTGATGTGAAGAGCCAACACACTGGAAAAGACCCTGATGCTGGAAAAGATGCTGATGAGGGCAAGAGGGGGCAACAGAGGATGAGATGGTTGGATGGCATTGTTGACTCAATGGACATGAGTTTGAGCAAACCCCAGGAGAGAGTAAAGGACAAGGAAGCCTGGTGTGCTGCAGTCCATGGGGTCACAAAGAGTCAGACATGACTGAGCAACTGAACAACAACAAGGTAGGTGATGGCAAAAGAAAAGCTTTACTAGAAACAAGTAACGTGAAAGTGTTAATAGCTCAGTTGTGTCCAACTCTTTGTGACTCCATGGACTGTAGCCCACCAGCCTTCTCTTTCCATGAAATCCTCCAGGCAAGAATACTGGAGTAGGCTGCCATTCCCTTCTCCAAGGGATCTTCCCAACCCAGAGGTGGAAACTGGGTCTCGCACATGACAGGCAGGTGCTTTACCATCTGAGCCACCAGGGAAGCATGTAAAGAAGTAAAGTCATGAGAAAATAATCTAACAATTGAAATAATGAACTGAAGATTATCTGCATATCAGTCAGAGATATCTTTGTGATAATCTGATAGGAGACTAAAACACACTCTATACTTGAAACCATCTGCAGAGTCATGATTTATGTGTCTTTTTAATGATTAAGGCCTATTTATTTGCAGTGCTTTAATACTACGAAAAGGTCCTCAGTTCTCCAGAGGATGTGAAGGCAGAAGCAAGGATTACTCTTTCCCCAGATCCAGCCAGTCCTTTCCTATACATCCATTATGTGGGGCCCAAGGATCCTGGTTTGTGGAGCATACCCAGACTGGAAATCAGAAAATCTGCTAGCTAATAGCTGTGCACTGCAGGTATATCATTTAATATGTATTTAGATTCTTTCTTGTGTGTAATATAACTCCCGATGTTAAAAATGCTGAAATAAAGCATATAATATAATACAAATAGTAAGGTAATACATAATAATATAAGAAGTATGCATAGTAGTAATATGCTGAATAGTACTAAAGTATATTGGAGAATTATACTAAAAATTCTTTCAAATAAAGTTACCCACTAAGAGCCCCGACGTATGAAGTGTCAGCAGAACTGATTTGCATCATGAAAAACATATTTGATTTAGTGAATGAAACATAGTTTAAATCAACTTTCCTAAATAATTACAGAGAATACATCAATTGAACCCATAATGTAGTAGTAGCTATGAGTTTTTCCTAATATCAAGGGATGCGGTTTCTGTACTTAGGATTAAAAAAAGAGTCAGTATTTCAACACAAATTAGTTGTGTCACAATTAAAGGCCCTTTCTTGGACAATATATTTAAATATGGAAACAAGAACAAGATCTTAATACATAACTACATCACAAATTAATTGTGTTGGCCACTACAGCTTATGATTGATATCCACTTAAATACTGATGGATGGGTCCCTGCTAGGGAATAAACATTTCAATATAGTGGATTGATTCTTACTAAGAAATAGATCTTTGAGCTTCATAAGAAGCTGGAGCTCATGAGGATCAAAATTTATAGAAGATTCTGGGATGTAAAAAAAATAGAACTAAATACTGGTACAAATGCCTAATCTTGGTATTTAGGAAGAAGAGTACAAGTTGTAATGATAATACATGTGTCAGTTCAAGTTCTGAGGATAAAATAAAGCAAATTATCAAAAGTAAAAAGGATGTAGTAGATGACAGGGTAGTAATTGAGGGGTGAATTAAGCAAATGATGTGACTAATTAAGTAAAGACGTCTTTTTGCTCACTTAGACCACAATCCTGGTTTCTAGTATTTGATCTAGTATAGAATTTGTCCAAATGTTTTAAGTTTTTTAAATAAAAGCATTATTATTAATAGTTGTACTTGAATAAGTCAGAAAGAGATAGCCATAAGGATGTAAATGGATGATTGTTGAAATCTGAATATGAATTGCATATTTTATAATTACACACTCACTCACCTAGAGCCAAACATCCTGGAGGGTGAAGTCAAGTGGGACTTAGGAAACATCACTATGGACAAAGCTAGTGGGGGTGATGAAATTCCAGTTGAGCTATTTCACATCCTAAAAGATTATGCTGTGAAAGTTCTGCACTCAATATGCCAGCAAATTTGGAAAACTCAGCAGTGGCCACAGGACTGGACAAGGTCAGTTATCATTCCAATCCCAAAGAAAGGCAATGCCAAAGAATGCTCAAACTACCACACAATTGCACTCATCTCACATGCTAACAAAATAATGCTCAAAATTCTCCAAGCCAGACTTCAACAGTACATGAACCATGAACTTCCAGATGTTCAAGCTGGTTTTAGAAAAGGCAGAGGAACCAGAGATCAAATTGCCAACATCCATTAGACCATCGAAAAAGCAAGAGCGTTCCAGAAAAACATCTGCTTCTGCTTTATTGACTATGCCAAAACCTTTGACTGTGTGGATCAAAACAAGCTGTGGAAAATTCTTAGAGATGGGAATACCAGACCACCTTGCCTGCCTCGTGAGAAACCTGTATGCAGGTTAAGAAGCAACAGTTAGAACAGGACATGGAACAATGGACTGGTTCCAAATCGGGAAAGGAGTATGTCAAGGTTGTATATTGTCACCCTGCTTATTTAACTCATATGCAGCGTACATCATGGGAAACACTGGGCTGGATGAAGCACAAGCTGGAATCAAGATTGCCAGGAGAAATATCAATAACCTCAGATGTACAGATGATACCACCCTTATGGCAGAAAGCGAAGAACTAAAGAGCCTCTTGATGAAAGTGAAAGAGGAGAATGAAAAAGTTGGCTTTAAACTCTACATTCAGAAAACTAAAATCATGGCATCCAGTCCCATCACTTCATGGCAAATAGATGGAGAAACAATGAAAACAGTGACAGACTTTATTCTGGGGGGCTCCAAAATCACTGCAGATGGTGACTGCAGCTGCGAAATTAAAAGATACTTGCTCCCTGGAAGAAAAGCTATGACCAACCTAAACAGCATATTAAAAAGCACAGGCATTACTTTGCCAACAAAGTTCCATCTAGTCAAAGCTATGATTTTTCCAGTAGTCATGTATGGATGTGAGAGTTGGATTATAAAGAAAGCTAAGCACTGAAGAATTAATGCTTTTGAATTGTGGTGTTGGAGAAGACTCTTGAGAGTCCCTAGGACTGCAAGGAGATCCAACCACTGAATCCTAAATGAAATCAATAATGAATATTCTTTGGAAGGATTGATGCTGAGGTTGAAGCTCCAATCTTTGGCCACCTGATGCAAAGAACTGACTCACTGGAAAAGACTCTGATGCTGGGAAATATTGAAGGCAGGAGGAGAAGGGGACGACAGAAAATGAGATGGTTGGATGGCATCATTGACTCGACGGACATGAGTTTGAGAAAGCTCGGGAAGTTGGTGATGGGCAGGGAAGCCTGGCTTGTTGCAGTCCATGGGGCCACAAAGAGTTGGAAAGAACTGAGTGACTGAACAGAAATGATTTTATAATTATAAAAGTATATACATTATGCACAATATTTTATGTATATAAACTTTCCCAAATAGCTGTCTATATGATACTTGTGTAAAAATTTCTTGTTCTGAGGAGTTATATGTTGCAGTACTTACAGGTCAAGAGTCATAACGTCAGTGACTTATCCTCAAATATTTCCATAGAAATAAATAAACAAGTGATTGTTTCAGTTGATTTATGAAATTTACTAAGAGTTTCATTTTCAAGGTCATTGCATGTTTTTCTCTGCAAATTTAGATTCTTCTGTTCAGTTTCTCTTGATCTACTTCTTATATATTTTCAGCTATTTTCAGATCTAATAATTGATCTTTCATACTCCTTATGAGTTTGCTATCACATGCAAAGATTTCTTTTTGCATGTACTGGATGGTAGTCACCATCAAAGCAGAAATACTCTCACCTTCTGAATCAAAGTCAATTCTCGATTAAAGCTACAAAATTAATTAAATTAAGCTCAAAAATAATGGAAAGTTAAACATTCTATTACAGGGACAACAACATAATAAAGCCATTACAATATATCAATGGAAACTACTAGAAATAAATAAAATATATCCTCTTAATTTTTTAAAATCTACAGTTACAAGGATGAATATTTTTTCACTCTTTTTGATATTATGCAAATTAAATGTCCAGTCTTTATGTAAAATTCTAAGGATTCTATATACAGTAATCAGAAGTTAGATGGCGATAAAAATATTGTTTAAAAATCACAAGCAGATGTGTCTTTGAGGAAGCATTCAATTTACTGTGATGAAAGCAATAAATTTTCTGAGCAGTAAAATGAAATTCATCAGATGGCTTCTGCTTTTTGACTAAATTCAACTCCTATAGGAGGAATTCACTGTATTGAGTAAATTGAACAGGAAATCAGCTCTAAATAGCTTTCTAAAAGTATGGTAATTTCTACTGTTAGTATAATTTTGTGATCTGCATAAAACCAGGGAATGAGAAACTCACATATAATGTGTAGGGTCCATATGGCTGATGATTAATTATCAACAATTATTTTGGCAAGCTGAAGTTGTTCCCTGCTTGCTTGCATCCATTGTAACCACATTTTATTGAAAATCATAATGAATTTATGCCTTTTCAGCAAGGTCTGTGGAACAAAATCATTTGTTTTCTGTGGGCTGTTGAAGTGGAATTGTATTGTTGTTACTATCAATTATTGTTCCCCTCCTTGTTTCTTCAATGTCACACTGTGAGTTGCCAGGCTTTGTCACTGACAGCGTTACTTCCTCTGGCAAAAGATTTCTAAATCCTGATTTAAGAAAAAATTAGTTACTCCTCCTTTAATCTCTTGTTGTTGTTCAGTCATTCAGTCGTGTCTGACTCCTTGTGACCGTGGACTGTAGCACGCTAGGCTTCCCTGTCCTTCACCATCTCCCAGAGCTTGCTCAAACTCATGTCCATTGAGTCAGTGATGCCATCCAACCATCTCATCCACTATCGTTGCCTTCTCCTCCTACCTTCAATATTTCCCAGCATCAGAGTCTTTTCCAGTGAGTCAGTTCTTTGCATCAGGTAGCCAAAGATTGGAGCTTCAGCCTCAGCATGAGTCCTTCCAAAGAATATTCATTATTGATTTCATTTAGGATTCACTGGTTGGATCTCCTTGCAGTCTTGGGACTCTCAAGAGTCTTCTCCAATACCATAGTTCAAAAGCATCAATTCTTCAGTGCTCAGCTTTCTTTATAGTCCAACTCTCACATCCATACATGACTACTAGAAAAACCATAGCTCTGACTAGACAGAACTTTGCTGGCAAAGTAATGTCTCTGCTTCTTAAAATCCTGTCTGGATTTGTCATCGCTTAAGCTGCTAATTTAAAATCTAAAATAAATCATGTATTTGATCTTGCATCACAGAACTAAATATGAAACCCAAGGCCACAAATATTTACTCACATTTTTTTTTAGACATTTTATAGTTCTACACTTACTTTGAGATCTAGAATCCATTTTGAATTATTTTTTGTAAACGACATGAAGTATGTGTCAAGGTTTTGTTTTGTTTTGCATGTGGATTTCTGTTACAGCATCCTGTTTCCATTGAATTATGTTTGTGCATTTGCCAAAACATCAGTTGACAATATTTTTTTGTCTGTTTACAATATCTCTCTTCTGTTCTACTGACATATATATATGTATATATATTTATACATATATATATATATACACTCCATTTTTTTGTATTCTACTGATATATATATATATATATATATATATATATATATATAACCCTAGTTATATATACATAACTCCAATTTCTTCAATACCACACTGTCCCAATTTGAGGAGCTTTATAGTAAGCTATGGAGAATGCAATGGCAACCCACTCCAGTACTCTTGCCTGGAAAATCCCATGGATGGGGAGCCTGGTGGGCTGTTGTCTATGGGGTCACACAGAGTCAGACACGACTGAAGTGACTTAGCAGCAGCAGCAGCAGCAGCATAGTAAGCTACAATATTACCTGGCCTGTAATACTTAGATCAAGCAATGGGAGTTCTACTTGAGTGTTCAAATCAGTTCATAGAAGTTAAGAATTATTTTAGCTATTTATTTATTTTGCCTTTCCAACGTACTTTAGAATTACCTTTTCAATATCAACAAGTATTTCTTGGGTTTTGATTGAGGTTGCTTTGACTTCATAGACCAAATTATGGGGGGTTGGGGGTGAGGAATGGCATATTAATAATATATAGTCTTTCAACATATACCCAATTGCTATTGTTGTTTACTTGCCAAGTTGTTTCTGACTCTTTGCTACTGCATGGACTGCAGCACACCAGGATTCCCTGTCCATCACTATCTCCCAGAGTTTGCTCAAACTCATGTCCATTGAGTCAGTGATAACATCCAACCAATTCATCCTCTTTCTCTCTTCTCCTCCTGCCCTCAGTCTTTCCCTGCATCAAAGTCTTTTCCAATGAGTCCACGCTTTACATCAGGTGGCCAAAGTTTTGGAGCTTCAGCTTCAATATTGAAAAATGAAAGTGATAATCGTTCAGTTGTGCCCAACTCTATGTGACCCCATGGACTAGTGCCTACCAAACTCCTCTGTCCATGGAATTCTCCAAGCAAGAATACTGGTGTGGGTTGCCATGCCCTTCTCCAGGGGATCTTCCTGACCCAGGGATCAAACTCAGGTCTCCTGCATTGCAGGCAGAGCCTTTACCGTTTGAGCTACCAGGGAAGATTTAGCTTCATCATTAGCCCTTCCAATGAATATTCAGAGCTGATTTCCTTTAGGATTGACTACTCTTATTTCCTTGCAGTCCAAAGGACCCTCAAGATCCTTCTCCAGCACCACAATTTGAAAGCATCAATTCTGCAGCCCTCAGTCTTCTTTATAGTTCAGTTCTCACATCCATACATGACTACTGGAAAATCATAACCTTGACTATATGGACTTATGCTGGCAAAGTGATATCTCTACTCCTTAATATGCTGTCTAGATTTGTCATAGCTTTCCTTCCAAGGAACAAGCATCTTTTAATTCCATGGCGGCAGTCACCATCTACAGTGATTTTGGAGCCCAAGAAAATAAAATCTGTCACTGTTTCCACTTTTTCCCCTTCTATTTGCCATGAAGTGATGGGACCAGATGCCATGATCTTAGTTTTTTAATAATTAATTTCAAGCCAACTTTTTTTTTCCCTCCCCTTTCACTTTCATCAATAGGGCCTTCAGTTCCTCTTTGCTTTCTGCCATTAGTATAGTATAATCTCTTTATTTATGGTTGTTAATATTTCTGTTGGCAATCTTGATTCCAGTTTGTGATTCATCCAGCTCAGCATCTCACATGATATACTCTGCATATAGGGCTTCCCTGTGGCTCAGAGGTTAAAGCGTCTGCCTCCAATGCAGTAGACCTGGGTTCGATCCCTGGATCGGGAAGATCCCCTGGAGAAGGAAATGGTAACCCACTCCAGTATTCTCGCCTGGAGAATACCAAGGACAAAGAAGCCTGGTAGGCTACAGTCCACGGGGTCACAAAGAGTCGGACACGACGAGCGACATCACTTTCACTTTCACTCTGCATGTAAGTTAAATAAGCAGGGCGACAATACAGCCTTGACATACTTCTTTCCTAATTTTGAATCCATCTGTTGGTCCATGTCCGGTTCTAATTGTTGCTTCTTTTCCTGCATATAGGTTTCTCAGGAGACAGGTAAGGTGGTCTGGTATTCCCATCTCTTAAAAATGTTCCGGTTTGTTTTGATCCATGCAGTCAAAGACTAGCATATTGCATGAAGCAGAAGTAGATGTTCTTCTGGAATTCCCTTGCTTTCTTTATGATCCAATGAATGCTGGCAATTTGATTTCTGGTTCTTCTGCCTCTTCTCAATCCAGCTTATACATCTGGAAGTTTTCAGTTCACATAATGCTGAATCCCAGCTTGAAGGATTTTGGGCAGCATGTGAAATGAGTGCAATTGTACAGTAGTTTGAACATTCTTTGGTATTGCCCTTCTTTGGGATTGTAATGAAAACTGACCTTTTCCAGTCCTGTGACCACTGCTGAGTTTTCCAAATTTTCTGATATGTTGAGTGCAGCACTTTAACAGGACTATCTTTTAGGATTCCAAATAGCTCAGTTGGACTTCCATCACTTCCACTAGCTTCTCTGGTGGCTCATACAGTAGAGAATCTGCCTGCAATGCAGGAGAATTGGGTTCAATCCCTAGGTCAGGAAGAGCTCCTGAAGAAGAAAATGGCTACCCACTCCAGTATTCTTACCTGGAGGATGCTATGGACCGATGATCCTGGTGGACTATATATAGTCTATGAGGTCCCAAAGAGTTGGATGCAGCTGAGTGACTAACACATATAATCCAATATATCTCTCCAATTATTTACACCTTCTTTGGTTTCTCTAATCAATATACTATATATTATGCATATAGGTCTGCACATAATTTATTAAGTGTATCAGTTCAGTTCAGTCACTCAGTTGTGTCCGACTCTTTGCGACCCCATGAATCGCAGCACGCCAGGCCTCCCTGTCCATCACCAACTCCCGGAGTTCACTCAAACTCACATCCATCGAGTCAGTGATGCCATCCAGCCATCTCATCCTCTGTCGTCCCCTTCTCCTCCTGCCCACAATCCCTCCCAGCATCAGAGTCTTTTCCAATGAGTCAACTCTTTGCATGAGGTGGCCAAAGTACTGGAGTTTCAGCTTTAGCATCATTCCTTCCAAAGAAATCCCAGGGCTGATCTCCTTCAGAATGGACTGGTTGGATCTCCTTATAGTCCAAGGGACTCTCAGGAGTCTTCTCCAACACCACAGTTCAAAAGCATCAATTCTTCGGCATTCAGCCTTCTTCACAGTCCAACTCTCACATCCATACATGACCACTGGAAAAACCATAGCCTTGTGTATAGTCAACTACTATTTTTTTGAGTTATTGCAGATATGACTGATTTTAAATTTTAGATTTTAATTGGTCATTGCTAATAAACAGAATGCAAATAACAGGTATTTTAGGAACCCTGCTAAACTCACTTTTTAATTCTACGATTTTCTTTCTTTCTTTCTTTTTGTACTTTCCTCTGTATTTTCTACAAACATGGTGTCTCTGAATAAAATAGTTTCTTTCTTGCTTTCTAATCTGCATACTTACTATTTAATTTTTTTGCCATATTGCACCAGCTAGGATTTCCAACACAATTTTGAATAGGACGGATGAGAAGTAATACCTTGGCCTTGGTCTGCATCTTAGTAGGAAAGCTTTCAATATCTTATCATTAAGTATTTTATTAGCTATAGATTCTTCATAGATGTCTTTCACTAGTTAGGAAGAATGATTATTATCTCGATCAGAATTTTTTTTTTTATCTTGGATAAGGATGTTTTGAAGTCTTTGTCCAAAATTCATTTGTCTACTCCATCTTTCTTTTGGTAAATGTTTATATGATATGTACATGCATGCTCAGTCACTCAGTCATGTCTGACTCTTTGTGATCATATGGACTGCATCCTGACAGGCTCCTCTATCCATGGAATTTTCCAGGCAAGAGCCTTGGAGCCTCTTGCATCTCCTGCATTGGCAGGTGGATTCTTTACTGCTGCGCCACCTGGGAAGCCTGTTATATTGTATATCTCTCTCCATTATTTCAAATCTACCTGAATCTTTGTTTTCAAGTGGCTTCTTGTAGACAGCATGCAGTTGGATCTCACTTTTACACCTTTTCTGATAGCTTTTGTCTTTTAACTGGTGTGTTTGGAACATTTGCATTTAAAACAATTACAGATAGAGTTGGATTAAAAATCTGGCTGTCATCTTCTTTTTGCTATTGGCATTTTGGCTTTCCAGATTTTTTTTTTTTTTTTTTTTTGGCTTTCCAGATTTTTAAGGTACATAATTCTGTGGCGTTACAGATGTTGAGCTTGTAAGTTTTCTGTTGTTTGTAAATCCTCATTTGTTTGTTTAATTGCCTTGTTTTAAAATAGAGACTATTTAGGGTGATTACAAACTGGGCTGTTAGCTCTGCCATTTTGCTGCCAGCTGAGCCACTATATTTCACTATGAAAATTGTTCCATTTATGAATCACACTAATAAGAAAAATATACATTATGCATGATTACTTAGTTCTTCTAATCTGCTAATATGGCTTGATTACCAGTATAGTTTTTACAAAATCTAAGGTACTTTTCCTTATATTTCCTATTCAGAAGGTAATTTAAGCAGCAAAAAAATATTATTCCCAATTTGAGATTTTACACATATGATAAAGCCTAAAGTCAGACTCCATGGAAAAGCACAGTAATATAAAGCACAGACTCTGGAGGCAGACTGCTGCATTCACATTTGTGTTCTGTCAAATTATTGGAAGTGCTCCATCATTGTGTCTTATCTTTCTCATCTGTTAAATATGATGATAATATTAGTACCATAGAGTTTTGTGAGTATCAAATCACTTTTTCTTTATACAACTCATAAAATATCCAATATGTGTTAGTTAAAAAACAAACATTACTTCTGTAGTCATCATATTAATTTTATGAGACAGGCAGTTTTGCAATCAATTGTATCTTACAATGAGAATACATAGCATCAGAGTATACTTAATACTCCTGAGACTAAACATCTTTTGTTGCCAGAGGCATAATGTTAATTCAACCTGCAAAGAAGAAAACTTTAAATGTTTAAATGAAGATTTTTGGTATTAAAGAAATGCTGTCACATCATTCGTTATCATTAATACTTTGGAAAATATTTCATAGACAATAAAATTGAATGAACCACTGGAATAAAAGAAGAAGAAAGCTCTGAGTTTCTAGTTTTATTTTAACTTTTAGATTTAGAGTCCGTCTTTGTTGTCTATAATGGAATGTTTATGATAAAAGAGAATATCATTAAAATGCATTTAAACCCAAATATCCAAACTCTTGTGAATTACAAACAGGGCTGGAAAATTTATGATAGCTTCATGAATAATAACTATAACCATTACTTTGAATCTCCATTATTCATGCTTTGCTAGAAGAGCCTCATGGAATTTCATTATATGATAGTTCTTTAAAAAAAAGTCTAGGGACAAGTTGAACTTATCTACTTAAATTAAAACCTAGCAGAACATTATTTTATTAGAATATTAAATCCAAAGTTTCCATTACAGTTATATCCTTTAATTTTAGAAAATATAATAGGAGCAAAAATCCTTGATGAGAAATAATATTTTCTGTTAAAATATTAGTATTTACACTCAAGGCAATTTAAACTGTATAACAAAAATCACAGAACTGTAATTTGGTTCCTTGTTCTCCTGCCTCTAACTACAGAAAAGATTTATGTATTCTTGGGGAGCTTTATTCTTCTGTTGTTAAGAATCTCCTCTACTCTTCTCAAATTTCTGACCCATCATTGTCCATGGACTCAGAAATATTCATTTCAGAATATCTAGTGCCAGATATACTTTCTGGCACTGAAGATGCCACGGAGAAAAACACAGATAAAATCCCAGGCTCATGAATCTTTATCCTAGGGGGAAAGGGTTGCAAAGAGTGAGCCCTAATTTAAACACTAAACACAATATTACAGAAGACCAACTCTGCTTCACTGGTAACCGAGAAGGAAACAAAAAGGAACTGCCCCACTTCTGATAATTTCATCCATCCGTTCCTCTTTCCTGTTCTGAAGAACCTGGTGCCTTCCTATTGTTTAAGGCTTACCTCATCTTCTGTTTTCTCATGCAATGCACTCTCTTCATTGTCCAGTCTATATCCTATCACTTTTTTCTAATTTATTTATTTTTAATTGAAGGGTAATTGCTTTACAATATTGTGTTGGTTTCTGCCATACATCAACACGAATCAGTCATAGGTACACATATCCCCTCTCCCTCTTGAACCTGTCACCTCTTACCCCTTCCCATCCCTTAGGTTGTTACAGAGCCCCAGCTTGAGTACCCTGAGTAATACAGCACATCCCCATTGGCTATCTACTTTACATATGGTAGGGTGTATGTGTCCATGATACTCTCTCCATTCATCCCACCCTGCTTCCTCCCCACTTCCTATGTCCATAAGTTTGCTCTCTATATCTGCATCTCCATTGCTACATCTTTCTAGATCCCATATATTTGCATTTATATATATATATACTATCACTTTCAAACATTTTCTCTTCTAGCTACTTTCTAGCAGAACACCAATGAACTTAAGGTCTCTCCCATCTTATGCTCCCTTTTCACATCAGAATGTGTGTGTATGTGTGTGTGTGTGTGTGTGTGTGTGAAAGAGACATACACACACACACACTTTCAGTCTCTACTTCCTCACCTTCTAACTCCTCAAATTATCATAAATTTGGTTTTTAGTCTGTAAAATGTTCTCACCCTCAGCAATTACATATAAATTGGAAAATCTAAAGGACACTTAAAATTCAAAGGAAAAAAGAAAAACCTGACAATCCAGCAGAAGAAATAAAAGAAGGTGATTAAGAAGGAGCTTTTTATGTGAATTGTGTGGCTTCTATTAACTACTATTAACCCACACAATTCACAATCTTAAGTGCGGATTCTTAATTATGGGTCATATTTTCACCATTCTTTAAAGGTCTAGGACTTTTTATGACTGCCTGATGGAAACTGTGAACACTATATTATATCAATTTGAGTTTACATTTACTTCTTTTTAAAGTTCCCAGGAAATAAGCTAAATTGCAGATTAATTCACCTGATCTTTCTAAGTCTAGTCTTTTTAAGTTTAGTCTAGAGTTTCATTTATTCTAAAGTTTAGTTCTGACTCCTAATGGGGGAGTATTCTACAGTCTTCATGGCACATCCAAGCGAGGAATGAAGCCAGAACCTCACCATTTCTGAGCCCTGAGGACCTCTCTCCCTTACCTCCACTCAGACTCAAGTCTTACAGAGTCAACCGCAGCAAGTGTGCAGCATGAGAGTGTGAGTGTGAAGTCGCTCAGTCGTGTCTGACTCTTTGTGACCCCATGGACCATAGCCCACCAGGCTCCTCTGTCCATGGAATTTTTCAGGCAAGAGTTCTGGAGTGGGTTGCCATTTCCTCCTCCAGGGGATCTCCCAACCCAAGGATCAAACCTGGGTCTCCCCCATTGCAGGGAGACGCTTTACCATCTGGGCCACCAGGGAAGCCCATAGCACTTGGCAAATGAACCTGGGGGACAGGCTCACAGACATCCAGATGCTGACTCTATACAGCTGTATTGTTTCTTGGAAATTCCAATCAATTTTGCAGCCAGGAATTCTATTTCTCCCCATTAGTTCAATGAGATTGTTCTTTCTACTGGTATATTTCCTTCCTATGTTGTGGTCTGAAAAGGTCTCCCTGTCCAGAGAGGTGATCATGTGGTTTCCTTGATCTAAATATCATAGTGTACATCCAAACAGGTTGCTTCATATGTTTTGTTTTATTTCTGTTTATGCCATAAAATGAAGCCTAAGTTCTAGCTAAAGAAAAAAATCAGTGGACCTATCTCATGGATTATAATTTTCAAAATTAAAGGTACCTTCTTGATAGGATATAAATGATTTAATCACTTTGTTGTTGCTTTCCAGTTGCTTAGTTGTATCCAACTGTTTGTGAACCTATGGACTGCAGCATGCCAGGCTCCTCTGTCCTCCACTGTCTCCCAGAGTTTGCTCAAATTCATGTCCATTGAGTTGGTGATGCCATCTAATAATCTCATCCTCTGCCGTCCTCTTCTCCTTTTGCCTTCAATCTTTCCAAGTATCAGGGTCTTTTCCAATAAGTCAGCTCTTCACATCAGGTGGCCAAAGAATTGGAACTTAATGACTTTAATATGTATATTTTTTAAAGATATCAGAGAATTTTTTATTAAAAAAGAACTAGATTTAAAAACTCCTAAGACAGTTGAAAATGGCTTGCTCTTGTCTTCCTTGGCACACCAATTCTAGGGGCAAGCTGAGGACTGAGGGTGAGGCAAGAAAGGGTTAACTGTGGGGAAGGGAAACCTGGAAAGTTTTAGAAAATCACATATGTTGATATAATAAATTAACATGTTAGTCTCAAATGCATGGGTAGGTTTCCAGAATCCAGTGCTGCCTAGTATTGGCATCAGTGATTTTATATGTTTAAAACCATTTGTCTTGTCAACTCATTAGGATGTATATTTATATATCAATAATTTTTTAGACTTCCCCAAATCCCAGCACATTGCTAACTGAAGAAACTATTTTTTTTTTTTAATCTCAGTATCTTCTTTTGATATTTATTCCTCCATGGTAAACTATTTCTATTACATGAATGAACTTCATATTTCTACAGTTAAGCTACGTCTCCAGATAAATGTGTGTGTGTGTGTGTGTGTGTGTGTGTGTGTGTCTGCACAGTCACTCAGTCATGTTCACCTCTTTGTGACCTCATGGACTTGTAACCCACCATGCTCCTCTGTCCATGAAATTTTCCAGGCAAGTATACTGGAGGATTGCCATTTCCTCCTCCTAGATCTTCCCAACCCAGGGCTTGCCCCCATGTCTCTTGGGTCTCCTGCATTGGTAGGCAGATTCTTTACAACTGCACCAACTGGGAAGCCCCCAATGAAGACGTTCTCTTCCAAACATCTGCTGGGCATGTCAAGTGACATAATCTGCCTACCTTTAAACTTAACATCAGAGAAACTTTTAATGTACCTTTAAATTTTCAAACCAATTAATGGCACTGTCATTCCACAGATCATCTAGATTCACCATTATGGAGTTATCTGTGATTCCTCCTAAATGCAGTTATATGAGGCAACTGTTTCCCTCCTGTGTGTACTGATGCTGCGTCTACTCTTGTCAGTCACTCTCGCCTCTCTATGACAATAGTCTTGCAGTTGTTCCACTCACCTCTAGTCTCTGTTTTCAGTTGAGGCTTCCAGATAACTCTTTGCAAAGACCAACTTCTATCCTATCTTTCTTTCTTTCATTTTGTATAAAAAAGTTTTATTCTTCAAACAGGACATAGACTTTATGAAGTAATATCCTCTCTCTCTCTCTTACTGAAAATATATTATAACATTAGAGGCTTTGCAAATGAATCTTAATAAGCCATTGGTGGTGATTCTGTTTCTTCTTAATTACCCTAGTCATCGTTAATATCTCAGTAACAATTTTAAATAAGCTTTTTTTTATTTTCATGTCTTACACTAACAGATCTCATCAAATGCAAGCAGCTATTAGCTGAAAGAAGATGTTTCATTTTATTTCAGAGAGCATTGATACTGGAAAGTGAAATTGTAAAATATCCTGAGGATAGTGAGAGAGTCAAGGGAGTACACTAAACAGTATCTTATTTATCCTAAACAGATGAACATATTTTATACCTACTCTAGTATTTAGTTTACATTTGGATTTGGGCAACAGAAATAATAAGGAAAATGTTTAGATCTTGAAACAAATAAAATAAATTGCAAAATACATGTATGAAATTGAGACATACCCTAAACTTCATTATGTAATCTGAAGGGCTTCCTAATAGCATGAGTATTCATATATTACATGTAGCCAATACATGAGATTTTAATATAAGAACTAATAGGGACAATATAAAGTAACTATATTAATATAAAGTCACCTCCTTTAATTTTAATAGTTTAAAAATTTTTATGTGATGCAATTTATAATTTGTACAGTATTTTTAAATCTACATGCCCTATTATATCAAATATTTTTAGTCTTGGGCCCTATAAAATTGTTAGTTCTAAGAGCTATACTAAAGATAAATTGATAGTTCCTAAAACTATTTTTATAATGGCAAATAAAATATTTTATACTGAATATTAAATGCAAGATGATGCAAAAAGATCTGGTTTACATTGATGTCTGATTAGCTGTTCTAGGAGGAGAATCTACCAAAGTTATATAGATTATCTTAAGTACTTCCATGGCCCTCTTTCTATATCATTCTCATTTAAAGTAGCTTTCCTAGAAGTACCCGTTCTCAAGATTTGGTGCACCAATTCTCTCACTTCCTACTGGAGTTGCAATCACTTACTGTATGAAAAAAGTGAAGTTGAGCAGTGGAGAAGGAAATTCTGGCCGCTTCAGACAGAAAGATCACAGGAAGGCATTGTGTCCTCTAGCTCTCTAAGTCAGTACAGAAAAAACATCTGTTTCCTGGCCTTTTTCAAACTGGGAAGATTGCTCTGCTGCAGACAGAAAAGTGCTTCTGCTCTATCAGTTGCATTTCTTAGCTTCTCTCTCCTCTACCATTATCTCTTAGAATTCGGCAAACATTTTGTAGCAAATATTCACTTGGACCATGTTGTTGAGAGTCTTCATTTTTATGCCACTACTGTACTTAATAGTGTAATGTGTCTTCTTGGGCTTTTTTTGGTATTTTAATGGGAATATACAAACTACAGCAGAGATTGCTAGGCAGTCAATATTTTTTCCAAAAATGAAGCAAAAAGAGATTTAAAAAATCTGACAGTAATGACAGGATACCAACACTATCAAATACTAGGATATTCTATTTAAAAGGCATAGTAAGTTTTTTAAACAGATAATGGAAAGGTATAGAGAACTTTCAGGTTTCTTGATTCTACAGGATAGAGTAGGATAAATGTAATTTTTTGTCTTATTTTATCTTCACACTAAGAAGATATATTTACTTTCTCTCTACCTAGATATTAATACAAGTAGATTTGATAGTGTCCAGGTCACTTGCAGATATTGATGAACAATCCCACCTTCAGATATTAGAAATTCCAGTCCTATCTACATCAAATCTCTCATTCAGCTCAAAGTTTATTGGAAACAAACCTTGGGTGGAGAAGAGGAATGCTGCTGTTGCTTTTCTCCACAGATATTCCATTCCTTCTCTCCTACTAATTTTGGTGCTAGTGACTCCCCTGGGCTTAGTGAGAATGAAGAGACAAAAGACTGAGCTGTAATCTGGTATTTGGGCTCTCTGGGCTGTTAGTAGTGACTAACTGCTAGCTCTTTCATGGGAAAGAGCTTCCCCATAGTTGGAGAAATTCCTCTAATCACTCACCATCAATGATTCATGGTCTTTTGATGAAGTCGGTAATCTTTGCATAACTACCTGTTACATACATACTCTACGGATATATAATGAAAGAGATATATACTGAAAGAGAATGACAGATACAGGGGGACTTCCCTGGTGTTTCAGACGGTAAAGAATCTGCCCGCAATGCGGTTTCAATCCCTGGGTCAGGAAAATCCCCTGGAGAAGAGAATAGCTACCCATTTCCATTTTCTTGCCTGGAGAATCCCATGGACAGAGGAGCCTGGTGGGCTACAGTCCATGGGGTCTCAAAGAGTCAGACACGACTGATAAAGATGCAACAAGGAAAGGGATTCATCTTTTATAGAAAAGGAATCATGCCTTTCTATGTAAATCAGAGAAAAGCAAACAAAAATGAATAGAGAGGAAAGAAGGATGTAGAGATTTGAAAGGTGAAAAAAAAAACACAGAGGTTGCTGTTTAATTGTACCTATTTTGTTCAATAAAGTATAAGGCAGGATCGTCAGACAATACTGTGTGGGAAAGGCTGGAGGAAAGTTTGGGAAAGTAAAAACAGTGTAACATTGCAAGATTTCTAGGCAATGCTGAGTGCCATTAACAAATGTAGGCAATTTGCATAATTTCTCATCATTCACATGGAGGAGAACTCAATCAGGTCCCTCTGGTGGCTGCCTGCATAGCAGAGAGAGGCTGCCCACCTCCAGCCATCTAAGCAGCAGGTTGGTGAAAGTGTTCCTTCACTGTTTCTTGCTAACCCCTTCTCCTGATGCAGGAGTCTGATTCCAGGAATTCCAGTCATCTTCTCCACCCATTGAATACTGATTTAAGACCACATTCAACTCACCTAATTTTATGAATTGCAGCTAAGTAACCATTTTTGTGAACTCAGCTGCTTAAGTATATGAAAATACTTTACTAATAAAACAATAATTTATTAAAATAATGTACATCAATTTTCTCTGAAACTCATTCTTTTTCCAAATTCACACTTCATCACAGTTTATTGTCATTTTTAAATGTGTAGGCTAACAATTTGCAAGTCATTTCATAATAACAATTATATCCCAAAACTTTTTTGGGCAACATGCCAACACTTCCAATTAACTACTTCTATTTTCTTAAATGCATAAATCAATTATAATTAACTATTAATTAATGAAGTCTTTCAAAAGGAGAAATCAAATGACATAAAAATTGAAGAACTTCTATTGTAGATAGAGCAGTATCTGGGAGACATAATGAAATAAAAATATATTTATGTACAGGGGTAATGAGGTGCTGAGTTCTCTTTTATAACTCAGTGACAGACATTAGAAAAAAGTAATAAAATCAAGATGCGTAGAAAAACACTTCCTAATGGTAGACACACTAAACTAGCTCAGCTTACCTTTTTCTGCTAAGACTGTCTCTAAAAACAGTGTGATTGAATCAGGTTGTTTTCTTTCCACACTGAGACAAATTTTGTAAGTTCAGATAAGTTAACAAAAGAACTATGGTTCTGCCTCATTTGTAATTTGCAACACTTGATCCACCCTTCTGTTCCATGTACACATTTAATCATATTTCGTATGAGTAACTCTTTTTTAGCAGAAGAATATCATTTTTTTTAATCCCAGGATCCAAGCCTTGTTCAATATTTGAAAATTAATCAATGTGGTCACCGTATTGAGCCTCAGTGGAAAAAAAAGCACATAGCCGAGTAAGTAGACTCAGATTCCATCTTTGTGGTTGTTGGTTAAGTAAATATTTCTTAAAGCCTAAAATCATGAAAAAGTGAAAGTGTTAGTCACTTGGTTATCTCTGACCCTTTGCTGACCCATGGACTGTAGCCCACCAGTTTCCTCTGTCCATGGAATTCTCTAGGCAAAAATACTGGCGTGGGTAGTCGTTCTCTTCTCCAGGGGATCTTCCTGACCCAGGGGTTAAATCTAGGTTTCCTGCATTGCAGGCAGATTCTTTACCATCTGAGCCACAGCAAAGCCCCTAAAATCATGAAAGTGAAAGTGAAGTCACTCAGTCGTGTCCGACTCTTTGTGACCCCATGGACTGTAGCCTACCAGGCTCCTCCCTCCATGGGATTCTCCAGGTAAGAGTACTGGAGTGGGTTGTCATTTCCTTCTCCAGGGGATCTTCCTGACCCAGGGATCGAACCCGGGTCTCCCACATTCCAGGCAGACGCTTTAACCTCTGAGCCACCAGGGAAGCCCAAAATCATGAACTGTAAAATAAGAAAGTTGATAAGCTTGATTTCATCACAATTAAAAACATCTACTCTTAGAAAGATACTATTAAGAGATACAGAATGATAGAAATATTTGCAAAACACATTTGAAAAAATGTCTTACATCCATTGTGTGTACAGAATTATCAAAACTCTGTAACAACAAAACAAACAACCCAATTATAAATAGGCAAAACTTTGAATAGACTCTTGACCAAAGAGAATGTACATTTGGCAGACAGAACATGAAAAAAAATGTTCAACATAATTAATCATTGTGTGTGTGCTCAGTTGTATCTGACTCTTTGGGACCCCATGGACTGTAGCCCAGTCTGCCAGGCTCCTTTGTATAATGGAATTTTCCAGGTAAGAACACTGGAGTGGATAGCCGTTTCTTTCTCCAGGGTATCTTCCCCAACCAGAGATCAAACCCACGTCTCCAGCATTGGCAGGTAGATTCTTTACCACTGAGCTACCTGGGAAGCTGCTAATTAATCATTGGGGAAATCCATATAAAAACTGCAACAAGATATCACTGCACACAACAGAGTGTCTAAAATTGAAAAGACTGACCTACTATGTACTTCCAAGAATATGAGGTAATTGAGATATTCATAACAGAAGAGAGAAATGTGATGTGGTGTAACTACTTCAGAAAATAGTTTCTCTCTTATAAAGTTAAGCATACACTTCCATATAACCAGAAATCTTACTCTTAGTTGTTTAATCATGAAAAGACATCTGTCTATGAATCAGGAAACAACTCTCTTCAGACACTGAATCTTTCAGCACCTTGACCTTCCCTGCCTCCAGAACTGTGAGAAACTAAGTGTTGGCTAAAGCACCCAGATTGTGGTGTTTTGTTATGGCAGACCTAGCAAACTAATACAATCTTCCGAGACAGGACCAGATCTCACTATTAAAACAAGTTCAGTTCAGTTCAGTTGCTCAGTCGTGTCCGACTCCTTGCGACCCCATGGACTGCCGCACGCCAGGCTTCCCTGTCCAACACCAACTCCCAGAGCTTGCCCAAATGCACGTCCGTCAAGTAGGTGATGCCATCAAACCATCTCATCCTCTGATGTCCCCTTCTCCTCCTGCCTTCAACCTTTTCCAGCATCAGGGTCTTTTCAAATGAGTCAGCTCTTTGCATCAAGTGGCCAAAGTGTAGGAGTTTCAGCTTCAGCGTCAGTCCTTCCAATGAATATTCAGGACTGATTTCCTTTAGAATGGACTGGTTTGAACCTCTTGCAGTACAAAGGACTCTCAAGAGTCTTCTCCAACACCACAGTTCAAAAGCATCAATTCTTTGGTGCTCAGTTTTCTTTATAGTTCAACTCTCACATCCGTACATGACCAGTGGAAAAACCATAGCTTTGACTAGATGGACACTTGTTGGCAAAGTAATGTCCCTGCTTTTTAACATGCTGTCTAGCTTTGTCATAGCTTTTCTTCCAAGAAGCAAGTGTCTTTTAATTTCATGGCTGCAGTCACCATCTGCAGTGATTTTGGAGCCTAAGAAAATAAAGCCTGTCAATGTTTCCATTGTTTCCCCATCTATTTGCCATGAAGTAATGGGCCCAGGTGTCATGATCTTAGTTTTTTGAATGTTGAGTCTTAAGCCAGCATTTTCACTCTTCTCTTTCATTTTCATCAAGAGGCTCTTCAATTCCTCTTCACTTTCTGCCATAAGGGTGGTATCATCTGCATATCTGAGGTTATTGATATTTCTGCCGGCATGTTGATTCCAGCTTGTGCTTCACCCAGCCCTGCATTTTGCATGATGTACTCTGCATATAAGTTAAATAAATATATCAGTTAAATAAGCTAAAACAGCAAAGAGACTGAAAAGTTAAATAAGGGGGTTCAACATGACCACTGAACCAGCCTCAGAGAAATATTCATCATGTTCCACTAATAAGTTTATCACTGGGTTATTTATTAGCTTTTCTCTAAAGAAGATAGGTCACCAAATTCTGACCAAAAAGCAATCTTGGAATTTTAGAACTAGAAGTTTCTGAGTCCTTTTTGTACATTAAGACAATGAGATAGAGAGGTTTTAGAGAACTTGTCAAGACTCATAGCTACTTGAGCAAAAATATA
Source organism: Bos mutus (assembly GCF_027580195.1). Classification (NCBI taxonomy): domain Eukaryota; kingdom Metazoa; phylum Chordata; class Mammalia; order Artiodactyla; family Bovidae; genus Bos; species Bos mutus. The sequence goes on along the minus strand of NC_091625.1, from coordinate 89,934,305 downwards.
TCTAAATCAGCACCCAGTCTTAGCTGAAAGTAGTCAATAAGTCCTTCGGCTACCTCTGTTATTCCCTCAAGAAGAAAAGCAATCTGTCTCTGACGTTTCCTCTAGTGACAAGATTTCTCTCCTTACACATTTCCCTCATTATATGTCTTATTTTCCAGTTGCCCTTTCTTACCCCATCATCAGGAGTATGAATCACTTTTTAAATTTCCAATTTCTTACTCCATGGCAGTAGGAAGATCAATTTCATTGTAATTTTTTTTCTTAGCAGTTCAAATACCCTTTGGCTTTTATGTAAAATCTTCTTTGATGTTTGCTAGTTTTTTCTCCTGATTCACTGATGCTCAGTTCAGTTCAGTTCAGTTCAGTCACTCAGTCGTGTCCGACTCTTTGCCACCCCATGAATCGCAGCACGCCAGGCCTCCCTGTCCATCACCAACTCCCGGAGTTCACTGAGACTCACGTCCATCGAGTCAGTGATGCCATCCAGCCATCTCATCCTCTGTCATCCCCTTCTCCTCCTGCCCCCAATCCCTCCCAGCATCAGAGTCTTTTCCAACGAGTCAACTCTTAGCATGAGGTGGCCAAAGTACTGGAGTTTCAGCTTTAGCATCATTCCCTCCAAAGAAACTCCAGGACTGATCTCCTTCAGAATGGAGTGGTTGGATCTCCTTGCAGTCCAAGGGACTCTCAAGAGTCTTCTCCAACACCACACTTCAAAAGCATCAATTCTTCGGCGCTCAGCCTTCTTCCCAGTCCAACTCTCACCTCCATACATGACCACAGGAAAAACCATAGCCTTGACTAGACGGACCTTTGTTGGCAAAGTCATGTCTCTGCTTTTGAATATGCTATCTAGGTTGGTCATAACTTTCCTTCCAAGGAGTAAGCGTCTTTTAATTTCATGGCTGCAGTCACCATCTGTACTGATTTTGGAGCCCAGAAATAATAAAGTCTGACACTGTTTCCCCATCTATTTCCCATGAAGTGATGGGACCAGATGCCATGATCTTCGTTTTCTGAATGTTGAGCTTTAAGCCAACTTTTTCACTCTCCTCTTTCACTTTCATCAAGAGGCTTTTTAGTTCCTCTTCACTTTCTGCCATAAGGGTGGTGTCATCTGCATATCTGAGGTTATGGATATTTCTCCCGGCAATCTTGATTCCAGCTTGTGTTTCTTCCAGTCCAGCGTTTCTCATGATGTTCTCTGCATAGAAGTTAAATAAGCAGGGTGACAGTATACAACCTTGACGCACTCCTTTTCCTATTTGGAACCAGTCTGTTGTTCCATGTCCAGTTCTAACTGTTGCTTCCTGACCTGCATACAGATTTCTCCAGAGGCAGATCAGGTGGTCTGGTATTCCCATCTCTTGAAGAATTTTCCACAGTTTATTGTGATCTACACAGTCAAAGGCTTTGGCATAGTCAATAAAGCAGAAATAAATGTTTTTCTGAAACTCTCTTGCTTTTTCCATGATCCAGCAGATGTTGGCAATTTGATCTCTGGTTCCTCTGTCTTTTCTAAAACCAGTTTGAACATCAGGAAGTTCACGGTTCACATATTGCCGAAGCCTGGCTTGGAGAATTTTGAGCATTACTTTACTAGCATGTGAGATGAGGGCAATTGTGCAGTAGTTTGAGCATTCTTTGGCATTACCTTTCTTTGGGATTGGAATGAAAACTGACCTTTTCCAGTCCTATGGCCACTGCTGAGTTTTCCAAATTTGCTGGCATATTGAGTGCAGCACTTTCACAGCATCATCTTTCAGGATTTGAAATAGCTCAACTGGAACTCCATCACCTCCACTAGCTTTGTTCGTAGTGATGCTTTCTAAGGCCCACTGGACTTCACATTCCAGGATGTCTGGCTCTAGGTCAGTGATCACACCATCATGATTATCTGGGTCATGAAGATCTTTTTTGTACAGTTCTTCTGTGTATTCTTGCCATCTCTTCTTAATATCTTCTGCTTCTGTTAGGTCCCGACCATTTCTGTCCTTTATCGAGCCCATCTTTGCATGAAGTGTTCCCTCGGTATCTCTAATTTTCTTGAGGAGATCTCTAGTCTTTCCCATTCTGTTGTTTCCCTCTATTTCTTTGCACTGATCGCTGAGGAAGGCTTTCTTATCCCTTCTTGCTATTCTTTGGAACTCTGCATTCAGATGCCTAAACCTTTCCTTTTCTCCTTTGCTTTTCACTTCTCTTCTTTCCACAGCTATTTGTAAGGCCTCCCCAGACAGCCATTTTGCTTTTTTGCATTTCTTTTCCATGGGGATGGTCTTGATCCCTGTCTCCTGTACAATGTCACGAACCTCATTCCATAGTTCATCAGGCACTCTATCTATCAGGTCTAGGCCCTTAAATCTATTTCTCACTTCCACTGTATAATCATAAGGGATTTGATTTAGGTCATACCTGAATGGTCGAGTGATTTTCCGTACTTTCTTCAATTTAAGTCTGAATTTGGTAATAAGGAGTTCATGTTTTTGTTGACTGTATAGAGCTTCTCCATCTTTAGCTGCAAAGAACATAATCAATCTGATTTCGGTGTTGACCATCTGGTGATGTCCATGTGTAGAGTCTTCTCTTGTGTTGTTGGAAGAGGGTGTTCACTGATGCTAGTGGTTTACTAATTGTGAAAAAGGCTTTTCTTCTCTTTAGTATTCACAAATTCTAAAGTATTCTTCTCTTTAGTATTTTCGTTTGCCTTTAGCAACAATGTTTAGCTTAAATTATTGTGTCCTTAAACTTTTGCCAAGTGAGCTTATCCTTTGACTCTTAAATATTAAAAAGAAAAATTTATGACTCCTTCAGTAATTTACCTATTCTTCAGATTATATTTGTCTTGTCTCTCTGTGCAGTTTCACTTATAATTGTTTCTAAAAGAAATGCCTGAGTAGCTTTAGTGACCTCTTCATTAATAAAGCATGTGAAATGTGCCTGAATATTTCATAGTATGATTCTCAAATTTTAGCTCTGCATGATAATACTTGATTCAATTGTTTGTCTCTGCTAAATAACAACTGCTAAATAATTTTCCTCAGGTTCTTGCCTGGAAAATCCATGGACAGAGTCCAGTGGGCTGTAGTCCATGGGGTCGCAAAGAATCAGACATGACTGAGTGTGCACATGCACACACACACATTGATAACAACTAAAGCACTTTAATGCCATGAAATCTAGGCAAAAGCTTAATAAGATAAGTTACTATAGTGATAATAATATTTCTTGAATATGATAGCTTGCTAATATTATTATCTTCTAAAATAGAATTTGAGACATTGTTAACAATTTAAATTTTTTCCTTCTTTTTTCAGTTAGAAATACCCCTTCCCTTCAAATTAATTGTTGTTGTTGTTGTGTCATTCATTACTGTCCGACTCTCTGTGACGCCATGGACTTCAGCATGGTAAAAGAGGTCGAATCTATTTCCCCATATCTTGAATTTGAGTTGCTTTTGCTAATCAAATATCATGGAGGTAGCCGTATGCCAGTTCCAAGCCTAGGTCTTAAAAGAATCTGGGCATTTTCACTCACTGTCCTGGAACCCTGCCACTACCACCGTGAGAACAAATGTAGGCTACAGAATAGCTGGAGAATATAGTCCATGAGGTTGCAAATTTATCTCTCCCATGGAGAGATGAATGGTTCCAGCCACCCCGAGTGAAGACATCCAAGACCAGCCAGGCATCAGCCAACTTATTAGCCAACTGCCGACATATGAGTGCGGGCAATTAAAACAGAAGGATCCAGGTAATCAATAGATTCCTGTATGTTTACCATTTAAGCCACTGAATTATGGGTGTTTTATTATGTAGTAAGAACTAACTAAGCACTTTATGTATTTAGTGAAGGCGTAGATAATTTGGGCAGTTTTCCAAAGTCCTCACAATCAAAGTCTACTCTTGCTTTTAACTTAAACACACACATCATGTAAACACTTTCTCAATTTGAAATTCTCCTCTGACTCTTTCTAAGCTTGCAATTTTATATATATATATATATATATATATATATATATATATATATATATAAGTACAGTCACATCAGGGCTTCCCTGTTGGCTTGGTGGTAAAGAGTCCACTGCCATTTCAGGAGACCTGGGTTTGATCCCTTGGTTGGGGAAGATCTCCTGGAGAAGGAAATGGCAACCCACTCCAGTATTCTTGCCTGGAAAATCCCATGGACAAAAGAGCCTAGCAGGCTATAGTCCATGAGGTTGCAAAGAGTCGGACAAGACTTAACACCTGAACAACAATGACAAAAAGTCACGTTATTATTTAAAATGCATGTATTAAATATGACTGTCTCTTTAAAACTCATCTGAAATTATATCTCAGTTATGATTTTTCTAAATAAATAAAAATGGGCATTTTAATTTAATTCCACCAAGTAAAAGCACAGAACCAAGTAAATGAATTTAGTCCACATCATTGTCTAACTTGGAATTGCCTTCAAGTTTGAACTGTTTGTAGACCTTTGTATGATTATATAATCTACATAATCTTAGAGAATTTGTTTGCATTAGCTCCAAACTTCATTTGAAGAAACAGAGTGATGGCTACATGATTACTTAAATATGTTTAAATATCTAAGGCAATGTAATTATATCATAACAATGGAAGTTTTCTCTTTGGTCATTGACTTTCTTCTGCTTATACTTTTGTCTTTGACAAATTCAGACACATGTTTAATTAGTTATTAATTCTCTGTGTGTGTGGATGCTAACTCATTTCAGTTGTGTCTGACTCTGTTCAACCCTAGGGACTATAGCCCACCAGGCACCTCTGTCCATGGGATTCTCCAAGCAAGAATACTGGAGAGGGTTTCCATGCCCTTCTCCAGGAGATCTTCCCAATCCAGGGATTGAACTCATGTCTCCTGCATTGGCAGGCAAGTTCTTTACCACTAGCACCATCTGGAAAGCCCAGTTCTATGCAGATCACTCCAAAATCTCTGTATATAACCACAGCTTACTTTTGAAGCATCAGGTACACTGTACAAAGTATGTATTAGATAATTAGACTTGCCATCCTGCAGGCACCTGTTAAAATATTAAATTCAAAGGTTATGTTTGGCTAAATAAACTTTAGCTTAACTTTTTCAAGACTGTCTTTAAACTTTTGTGAAAATCACATGCTATGACTCAATACATTAAAAAAATAAAAGCAAATACACATTTGGAAATAATATAATTCTAAAGGTTAAACTTGTATGTCAGCCGTAAAGAAACTTGACAGCAAGAGAATGCTTCAGTTCAGTTCAGTTCAGTAGCTCAGTCATGTCCGACTCTTTGTGACCCCATGAACCACAGCACGCCAGGCCTCCCTGTCCATCATCAACTCCCAGAGTTTACCCAAATTCATGTCCATCGAGTCAGTGATGCCATCCAGCCATCTCATCCTCTGTTGTCCCCTTCTCCTCCTGCCCCCAATCCCTCCCAGAATCAGGGTTTTTTCCAATGAGTCAACTCTTTGCATGAGGTGGCCAAAGTACTGGAGTTTCAGGTTCAGCATTAGTCTTTCCAATGAACACCCGCTGGTCATAGCAAACACCCTCTTCCAACAACACAAAAGAAGACTCTACACATGGATATCACCAGATGGTCAACACCAAAATCAGATTGATTATATTTTTTGCAGCCAAAGATGGAGAAGCTCTATACAGTCAGCAAAAACAAGACCAGGAACTGACTGTGGCTCAGATCATGAACTCCTTATTACCAAATTCAGACTTAAATTGAAGAAAGCAGGGAAAACCACTAGACCATTCAGGTATGACCTAAATCAAATCCCTTATGATTATACAATGGGAGTGAGAAATAGATTTAAGGGACTAGATCCGATAGATACAGTGCCTGATGAACTATGGAAGGAGGTTCGTGACATTGTACAGGAGATAGGATCAAGACCATCCCCAAGAAAAAGAAATGCAAAAAAGTAAAATGGCTGTCTAAGGAGGGCTTACAAATAGCTGTGAAAAAACGGGAAGTGAAAAGCAAAGGAGAAAAAGAGATATACCCATTTGAATGCAGAGTTCTGAAGAATAGCAAGAAGAGATAAGAAAGCCTTCCTCAGTGATCAGTGCAAAGAAATAAAAGAAAACAATAGAATGGGAAAGACTAGATATCTCTTTAAGAAAATTAAAGATACCAAGGGAGCATTTCATGCAAAGATGGGCTCAATAAAGGACGGAAATGTACGGACCTAACAGAAACAGAAGGTATTAAGAAGAGATGGCAAGAATACACAGAAGAACTGTACAAAAAAGATCTTCATGACCCAGATAATCACAATGGTGTGATCACTCACCTAGAGCCAGACATCCTGGAATGTGAAGTCCAGTGGGCCTTAGAAAGCATCACTGCGAACAAAGCTAGTGGAGGTGATGGAATTCCAATTGAGCTATTTCAAATCCTGAAAGAGAATGCTTAGGGAGGTTTTTTTTTTTTTTTTTTATAAACCTTGAATTTCCAATATAAGCAGCCTATTATTTAACCTATCAGAGTTAAATTTAATTTAACAGCTTACTTTAACCCTTTTATTTAAGAAACCTACTCTGTCTAACAACATGAACATTTAAGCTATGTCTGTTAGTTTTAATATAAGTAATGTACAGCATAATGTTTGAAAAAAGCAAAAATATTTTAGGTTTTGAGATTCATTCCAAATGCTCCTTTTAATGAAATCTGTTTCTCTACTTAAAAATTAGTATTTATGATTTTATATTTTCCCTTTCAAAGAAGGATTTCCTAAGTCATTTCCACACTCAAAAACCAGATATGTTTAAAACTTAATTCCTCATTTTCATTACAAGACCTTGAATAGAACTCTTTTGTTGCTGTTTTATTAGTGTCTAAATTATCTCTTTTAATGACTATTAAACTTTCACATTTTTCTTCACATATTTGACAAATGAAGAAATAAATATTTTGCTTTACAAATAAGCACATTCTGTTTTCAAAACATTCATGTACATGACCATTAAATTCAAATAAATAGAAATGTCAAGAAGAGAGACAATGAATAACTTTTAAGTTTTTGGCCACTAATTCCAAGTTGGAAATTTGGTAATTTAGAAAAGAACATACTTTATAAAGATGGGGCTGGGAATCATGCTAAGACTGACATAGACATGAGAACTCCAAAACGTAAAGAAGGGCATCCCAAATAAAGGGAAGTAAGAAATTAATTTGAAGTAATATTTTCCAAGGAGAGGGATGGTGGGATAGGAAGTCAAAATCTGAATATCTTCTGCTGTCCTCTTAGCCATGGAGCATGCCTTTAACTTATACTTCAAATTAGCTTGGTTTTGCACAGATGCAAGTAAAGCCCTTTTCATTCATGTTCACTACTTGCCCTATGACAAGAAGTAGCTTTGGAGTCACTGTGTTTCTGTTAGACATTCTCTTAGAAGGTCAGAGTCATGTAAGCTCTTTCTGTAATTGCTTTGCCAACATGTATGCTGTCGCTTCAGTCGTGTCTGACTCTGTGTAACCCTATGGACTGCAGCCTGCCATGCTCCTCTGTCCATGGGTTCTCAAGGCAAGAATAATCTCCTTAAATCTGCATAAATATAAAAGCTGCTTGAAATACCAGCTCATAAAGTAACTCCTTCAAATGCTATAGAAACATAAAATACATAAAACTTGTGCTTGAGTTTCTATAGTTCTGTACCTTGCTATGACCTAAAATGACTTGCTATTAAATGTTAATAATAGTTCATAGACCAGGATTTTTTTAAAGCCTCAAAAGCTGACTTTGATGTGTGATTTCTTTGAAGAGCCATGATCTGTAGCCATTTATGACACTAGTAGAGTCGGACACGACTGAAGCGACTTAGCAGCAGCAGCAGCATGCCACTAGCAATTTTCTGTGCTCTGTGACCCTTTAATTTGGATTAGAAACTAAAGCTACATATCCACCATGTTCTGTGTGCCATATTCTCAAAGGTCATCATGAATTTTTTATTTGCTCTTTTATATTTCAGTGTCAGTCAGAGCATAATTGAGTACTCTTTGTTTTCCAAGATGAGAAGTGAAAAAAAAAATGAAAATAGCAATTATTAAAATGTCTTACTTTTCCCCAAAACTTGTAAGACTGTTTTCCATTCTAGCACTCTAAAATAACAGAAATCCTGAAAGTAAAACCTACCTTTTTTTTTGACAGTTTTGAATAGCATAGAGAGTTTGCTGCAATTCTGATGTAGGAAAAAACTGTCAGATACAAAATTTACAAGGGAAGAATAGACCTTAAAGTTGACCATAGTGTAATCACAATAAGACACTAAATTAGGTGTATAAAGAGCAGGCATTTGTTACTGGGCTGCCAGAAAGTGATTTTCTATGGATCTGTGATCTCCTTGCCTTATTTTTTAATGTTCCCGGATTCTTATTTACAATGTGGTTATTAATATTATACTTGCCCTATCGTTTTTCCTTATGTATTAAAATTTTTCTTAAAAGATAAAATATAAAATGTAAGTAAAAATTCATGCCATGGGAAATAAGGTTTTATATGTTTTACACTTTCCTGATTCCACCAAAAAAAGAGCTTATTGAAGGACCAAAAAGTAAAATAACACATAAAGAAAAGAAATAAAGAGTTCATCTTCCATTAGTAATTTGAAATTTCTAACTGAAGAAAGATTTCCAGTATAGAATAGTCTAAACTTCTAAAAAAATATTTTTTTAAATCTTCCAAAATGTCAGTTCAGTTCAGTTCAGTCGCTCATCGTGCCCAACTCTTTGTGACCCCATGAATTGCAGCACGCCAGGCCTCCCTGTCCATCATCAACTCCCGGAGTTCACTCAGACTCACGTCCATTGAGTCAGTGATGCCATCCAGCCATCTCATCCTCTGTCGTCCCCTTCTCCTCCTGCCCCCAATCCCTCCCAGCATCAGAGTCTTTTCCAATGAGTCAACTCTTCGCATCAGGTGGCCAAAGTACTGGAGTTTCAGCTTTAGCATCATTCCTTCCAAAGAAATCCCAGGGCTGATCTCCTTCAGAATGGACTGGTTGGATCTCCTTGTAGTCCAAGGGACTCTCAAGAGTCTTCTCCAACACCACAGTTCAAAAGCATCAATTCTTCGGCGTTCAGCCTTCTTCACAGTCCAACTCTCACATCCATACATGACCACAGGAAAAACCACAGCCTTGACTAGACAGACTTTTGTTGGCAAAGTAATGTCTCTGCTTTGAATATGCTATCTAGGTTGGACATAACTTTCTTTCCAAGGAGTAAGCGTCTTTTAATTTCATGGCTGCAGTCACCATCTGTACTGATTTTGGAGCCCAGAAAAATAAAGTCTGACACTGTTTCCACTGTTTCCCTATCTATTTGCCATGAAGTGATGGAACCGGATGCCATGATCTTCATTTTCTGAATGTTGAGCTTTAAGCCAACTTTTTCACTCTCCTCTTTCACTTATATCAAGAGGCTTTTGAGTTCCTCTTCACTTTCTGCCATAAGGGTGGTGTCATCTGCATATCTGAGGTGATTGATATTTCTCCCGGCAATCTTGATTCCAGCTTGTGCTTCCTCCAGCCCAGCATTTCTCATGATGAACCCTGCATAGAAGGTAAATAAGCAGGGTGACAATATACAGCCTTGACGTACTCCTTTTCCTATTTGGAACCAGTCTGTTGTTCCATGTCCAGTTCTCACTGTTGCTTCCTGAACTACACACAGATTTCTCTAGAGGCAGGTCAGGTGGTCTGGTATTCCCATCTCTTTCAGAATTTCCCACAGTTTATTGTGATCCACACAGTTAAAGGCTTTGGCATAGTCAATAAAGCAGAAATAGATGTTTTTCTGGAACTCTCTTGCTTTTTCCATGATCCAGCGGATGTTGGCAATTTGATCTCTGGTTCCTCTGCCTTTTATAAAACCAGCTTGAACATCAGGAAGTTCATGGTTCACATATTGCTGAAGCCTGGCTTGGAGAATTTTGAGCATTACTTTACTAGCATGTGAGATGAGGGCAATTGTGCAGTAGTTCGAGCATTCTTTGGCATTGCCTTTCTTTGGGATTGGAATGAAAACTGACCTTTTCCAGTCCTGTGGCCACTGCTGAGTTTTCCAAATTTGCTGGCATATTGAGTGCAGCACTTTCACAGCATCATCTTTCAGGATTTGGAATAGCTCAACTGGAATTCCATCACCTCCACTAGCTTTGTTCGTAGTGATGCTTTCTAAGGCCCACTGGACTTCACATTCCAGGATGTCTGGCTCTAGGTCAGTGATCACACCATCATGATTATCTGGGTTGTGAAGATCTTTTTTGTACAGTTCTTCTGTGTATTCTTGCCACCTCTTTTTGATATCTTCTGCTTCTGTTAGGTCCATACCATTTCTGTCCTTTATCGAGCCCATCTTTGCATGAAATGTTCCCTTGGTATTTCTAATTTTCTTGAAGAGATCTCTTGTCTTTCCCATTCTGTTGTTTTCCTCTATTTTTTTTGCATTGATCACTGAAGAAGGCTTTCTTATCTCTTCTTGCTATTGTTTGGAACTCTGCACTCAGATGCTTATATCTTTCCTTTTCTCCTTTGCTTTTCACTTCTCTTATTTTCACAGCTATTTGTAAGGCCTCCCCAGACAGCCATTTTGCTTTTTTGCATTTCTTTTCCATGGGGATGGTCTTGATCCCTGTCTCCTGTACAATGTCACGAACCTCATTCCATAGTTCATCAGGCACTCTATATATCAGATCTAGGTCCTTAAATCTATTACTCACTTCCACTGTATAATCATAAGGGATTTGATTTAGGTCATACCTGAATGGTCTAGTGGTTTTCCCTACTTTCTTCAATTTCAGTCTGAATTTTGTAATAAGGAGTTCATGATCTGAGACACAGTCAGCTCCTGGTCTTGTTTTTGTTGACTGTATAGAGCTTCTCCATCTTTGGCTGCAAAGAATATGATCAATCTGATTTCGGTGTTGACCATCTGGTGATGTCCATGTGTAGAGTCTTCTCTCGTGTTGTTGGAAGAGGGTGTTTGCTATGACCAGTGCATTTTCTTGGCAAAACTCTATTAATCTTTGCCCTGCTTCATTCCATATTCCAAAGCCAAATTTGCCTGTTACTCCAGGTGTTTCTTGACTTCCTACTTTTGTATTCCAGTCCCCTATAATGAAAAGGACATCTTTTTTGGATATTAGTTCTAAAAGGTCTTCTAGGTCTTCATGGAACCATTCAACTTCAGCTTCTTCAGCGTTACTGATTGGGGCATAGACTTGGATTACTGTGATATTGAATGGTTTGCCTTGGAAATGAACAGAGATCATTCTGTTGTTTTTGAGGTTGCACCCAAGTACTGCATTTCGGACTCTTTTGTTGACCATGATGGCTACTCCATTTCTTCTGAGGGATTCCTGTCCACAGTAGTAGATATAATGGTCATCTGAGTTAAATTCACCCATTCCAGTCCATTTTAGTTCACTGATTCCTAGAATGTCGACATTCACTCTTGCCATCTCTTGTTTGACCACTCCAAAATGTAAGGCTAGTTTAATATGTATACTATATAGTATAAGAAACTTTCTGCAACTTGAAAAAAAAAAAAAAAGAAGGAAGGAAGGGATGGAGGATAGAGAGGGAGAGAAAGGGGAAAGAAAAAAGGAATCTAGAGAAGATTTAAAAATACTTAAATACAGAGGACTGTAAGAATACTGTCCACCTTCCACATTGATTCAAGTGGACAGTAAGACATATTTTTTCCTCTCAATAATCTGTAGCATGAGGCCAAGTTTATTTAAATTAAGAGAAACAATTCTTTCTAGCTTTGTGGCTAAAAATAAAGCAAACAACAAACAAAAAACTCTGGGCAAAAATATGAGCCCAGGCATTTGGGGAAAGCAAAGGAAAATTTGGAACATTTCATTTAAATGTACATGAGCTCATAATGAAAAAAATCACAAAATAGACAAGGAAATAATACACTTTGAGAGAGTCAAAAAATAACAAAGAGTATATTCTAACCTACAATATATTCTAACCTGCAACAACTTTTTAGTTAGCACTGTCAAATAAATAATATGAAATAACGAAGTTTGACATGTTAAAACACTAAAATGAAAAATTAAACAAGAAAGAAACATAAGCTATACAATATGACTAGGAATTTTTGAACTATTAAATGAAATTCTGTTAAATAAGATATAAAACAGTTGAAATTTATGACTCAATACAAATGAGTACCAAATAAATAAGTCATGGGAATGTAATGTATAGCATGGTGACTATAGTTATCAGTTCAGTTCAGTCTCTCAGTCGTGTCCGACTCTTTGCAACCCCATGAGTTGCAGCATGCCAGGCCTCCCTGTCCATCATCAACTCCCGGAGTTTACTCAGACTCACGTCCATCGAGTCAGTGATGCCATCCAGCCATCTCATCCTCTGTCATCCCCTTCTCCTCCTGCCCCCAATCCCTCCCAGCATCAGAGTCTTTTCCAATGAGTCAACTCTTCGCATGAGGTGGCCAAAGTACTGGAGTTTCAGCTTTAGTATCATTTCTTCCAAAGAAATCCCAGGGCTGATCTCCTTCAGAATGGACTGGTTGGATCTCCTTGTAGTCCAAGGGACTCTCAAGAGTCTTCTCCAACACCACAGTCAAAAGCATCAATTCTTCGGCGCTCAGCTTTCTTCACAGTCCAATTCTCACATCCATACATGACCACAGGAAAAACCATAGCCTTGACTATAGTTATAGTGGTAGTTATAATACATAGCATAGTTTTATATATAATATATAATAGTTATAACTATGATACACTATTGTATATTTGAAAGTTGCTAAAAGAGTAGATCTTAAAAGTTCTCAATACAAGAAAAAGACATTCTGTAACTATGCATCACAGTGAATGATAACTAGACTGACTCACGGTAGTTGCCATTTTGCCATATATACAAATATGTTTGCTAGTTAGTATTAGTGCAAGTCATTCAGCCATGTTAAATCCTTTCGACCCCGTGGACTGTAGCCTGCCAGGCTCCTCTGTCCTTGGAATTCTCCAGACAAGAATATTGGAGTGGGTTGTCATTTCCTTCTCCAGGGGATCTTCCCAACCCAGGGATCAATCCCAGGTCTTTTGAACTGAAGGCAGATTCTTTATCCTTCAATTAAAACAAGTTAAAATAGATAACTAAATATAGAAGCTCAAGCCTCTCTCTGAACCTACTGATTCTGAATCTACATTTCAACCAGATCCACAGGAGATTCCTATCCTCTTTAAAGTTGGAGAAGCTGTGGGGTAGAAAATAATTGAATTGGTAACCTTTAGTAAGATGTTTTCATTTTACCCTGATGGCAATAGGGAGATAATAAACATTTTAAGTACAGTTGACCTTTGAACAACACAAATTAGAAATGCACAGGTCCACTTACACATAAATATTTTTCAACAGTAAGTACTACAGGAGTCTTCCATAGTTGGTTGAATCCATGAATGTAGAGGAACCATGGGTACTGAAGACCAGCTACAAATTATATGCAGATAATCCCCACGTGGTTCAAGGATCAACTGTAAAAAATAAATAAATTGTTGTTTAGTGGCTAAGTCCCAGGGTAGAGAACCAAAATTGTGCACAGACAGAGAATGAGGGAGACTTTACAAACGCACAACAAAATGACTATTAACACTAGAACAACACAGTGATAATCTGGTCGCGTGATCTGAATCCTAAGCCTATGCTTTTTAGTGGTACCTCACTTCAACACTTCTGGAAACTTAAATCGGCAGGTCAGTGTAACAGACATTGCAAGAAAAAAAAAGGACAAGAAAAGGTTGGAGTGATACAAGAACCAAGACTGGAATGTGATCAATCATCCAACCTTACATAACAAGCAAACAATCAGGAAATAATCTCTTAATTATTAGAAAGGAATCAATTCTAGGGACCACGCTATGCCCACCTCTGTCCCTAAGCAACTGTTTGACCTTAGGCACACAATTTAACCTCCAATGGTCTCAGTTTACTCACAGAAATCCTTACCAGTGAATTAGTCAATTTACTACAAAAGTTAATTATCTCTATTATAAAACAAAAGGTATTGACATTTTGAAACATTTTGTTTTTGAGTGATGATTTTCATCATTATTTGTTCCTTCCCTTCAGAGAGGAAATCCAATAGCTTCACTCCTCAGTGAACTCCAGCTATGTGTAGTTAACAAAATGTTCCTTCATTCCTGACAAACAGTCCTAGGGAAATTATCCCCGCTGAGTTTGTCAGCTGTAGATAAGAGGGCCAGATGACACTGGGAACGGGCTAAGAGTGCTCACTTGAATTGAAGTTATAAGTGTACAAGCTGCGTTTTTGACCAAAATGATACACGGTGGCCTAAAAACTACATGGCAATTTCTCATAATAGGCTTCAGGCAAAGCTTTAAATTATAAAGCTCATACTAACTGTATTACATCAGGGCGAGTTAGAAATGGTAAGGATCTGTTTTCGAAAATATTAGTGGGGTGATTCCTTGGGCTTTCTCATTTTAAAATTGAGCACGGATATAATAAATATTTCCCCAGACTACTAAAAAAGTGTACAATCAGAACGCAATTAAGTAGTGTTACAGTGTTTCTCTGTGTCTGTCACCCCAAATGTATTCCTCAGCTTAAAACCTGAGCATGTTGTGGACAGATAAATAAGAGTTTTTTTCAATATGGGAGCATGCTCCCAGAAAACAGGATTTAACAATCCTTCAAGGACCCTGGGACATGGTGCTTCAAGCTATGAGAGTGATTCCAAGAAGCAAGCAAAAGGATTGCACATGTACAGTGATGTGAAAACACCAGTATTACACTGGCTGCTGCTGCTAAGTCACTTCACTTGTGTCCGACTCTGTGCAACCCCATAGACAGCAGCCCACCAGGCTCCCCCATCCCTGGGATTCTCCAGGCAAGAACACTGGAGTGGGTTGCCATTTCCTTCTCCAATGCATGAAAGTGAAAATTGAAAGTGAAGTCGCTCAGTCGTGTCCGATTCTTAGCGACCCCATGGACTGCAGCCTACCAGGCTCCTCTGTCCATGTGATTTTCCAGGCAAGAGTACTGGAGTGGGAGTGGCAAATGTGATGAAATTATTCTACATTCTAATAACTATGTCAAAAAATTAGTTTTATAGTATGTCATCTAACACTTTATGATACCTAATACACTCATAGTTCACAGGAGAAGAAATTTTGATGTCAAAAAGCATATGACAAAATGCAGTCTTAGAGCTTTTTTATTGAGAATAACGGACATATAAAACATCTGTCTATAAATATTATATTTATCAATTTTAATATATATGATATTGAAATAAAGATTCAATATTTATTGTTTACTTTTTAAAACAAAAATAATAAATCAATTATGCATTAATATACATAACACATTCTTCATAATTACATTTTAAAGAAGAAGAAATGTGAAAAAGAGAAACTTGTACTTTTCTGCAAATCTTTTTACTGCTTGTCTACCTCCACATTCACTTTGTTGCAATAGGACATGCCAAGCTACCTCTGGGAAACTCCACTTGGGAAAGAATGAGCATGAAAAACACAAGTAATAATGTTATTTTGTAAAAGTAACTTTGGCCTCACAGATCCCAAACTATTAAGAACTATTGACCCCCTAGAGACACTCCCTACTTGTTTATAAGGAGTCATTCAAAGCTACTTATTGCAATATTTTCAAATGAAAGAAAAATGGAAACAACACAAATATACATTCATTTAGAATTCAATATGTTATTATTGGGGCTTCCCAGGTGGCACTAGTGGTAAAGAACCCATTTGCCAAGGCAGGAGATGTAAGAGACACACGTTCATCCCTGGGTCAGGAAGATGCCCCGGAGGAAGGCCTGGCAACCCACCAGGAT